>NC_142529.1:5587500-5887500 GCF_964205215.1 Stylophora pistillata | reverse complement strand
ACACGAGGGATTACCAGGAGTGATCATGAGTCGAGTTTATCTCTTGAATTTTCGAGAAGTCTGAGTTTTCGGGGTGTGAGTTTTCGTGACACCCCAAGCTTACTTGCACTCAGGTAAAATGCCCATGGATTTTGCCGACATAGGTCAATGAAGTGCCGTATGCGAGGGCTAAAGACATCGATTTCTCATCGGCTAAGAAGCTCAAAGAAAAGCTCGACCAAAAAATCGAGGATCTACAACAGCCGCAAGCCTCGAACAATACAACAACTTCTAGTTCCTCCTGTTCTTCCCCTTGATTTGTGATGATCTTAGGTATAGCGCATTAGATCATATATATAATGAATTTTGCGCCATAGAAATAATAAAATTATTAAATTATTATACGAAAAAATCCTTAGTCTTTATGCTTTCCACTTTTGCTCGAACAGCCAACAATAATGCATAAAACCATCCCTTCTTTCTCACATGAACTCTTCGTTAGATACGGTTTGTTTACGCTCGAGGGACACCAAGATGGCGGATAGTAACCGTTGCTAAGGTATTGGTCACGTGGGTGAAACCCAAGGATACATTTTACAATATATATCATAGCATAAAATTTTATTGAAATGTTTACCTCTATATGGCATTGGGCATGAAAAACACGAACTACTGGAATAATCAGTGGATATAATACCCTACTACATGACTGACAAACACAGGTCATTAAATTGGAAAACTTTCTTTGACAAAAAAGACAGGAAAACATCTGTAATTTTTTCTTCTTTTTTTCCCTTTCACAAAAATGTCATATTCCTGGTGAACATGACACAATTTTAGGTTACTAAATGGCCAATTTGATAAAATGTTGAGCTTTTATATATTCCCGAAATCAAGCACCATTAAATGTTTCACACTCACTTGGCTTTTTTTCCACTCCAAATACCTCTGTTCTCATACACACCCCACCCTGGTGTGTTTGTGGCAGGAATCGCACATATCTTGTCAACACTCCGTAAACAACATGCTTTATGTCTGAGTTCCTATCATCATTTCCTCTCAAAAGCTAAAAAAGAAAAAAAAAACAGATGAAACCCTCACACTCATCGTTGATATAAATTATTGCTCCTGATACGGGATGTATTTTCCACCTTGACTTGTCCACCTTCCATGTAGTCTGCCCAATTTGTCCCATCTGTGGATAATTGTAGTCTGTAAGTCTTAACCCACTGATCTCCTTTAGAATTCCCTTGAGTAGACACAGCACATATGATATGAAGTGTCTGTAGATCAATCTGTAGATATGGGTTAGTGGCACTTGTTCCTGCACACCATGATGATCCTGATGTGTAGTTCAGTCTGCCATTCTTGGCAGGTGTGCTGGAAGGAGAAGCACTTATTCCACTGTCTGGAATTCTTCCATCTTCCATTCCAAGATTGAACTCAACACAACCTACAAGTTTAAAAAAATATCTAAAGCATTATTACAAATAAAAGGGAAAAATAATCAGTTATGAACACTACAAAGATTTAAGGGGGTAAAATGACAACTTCAAAAAGTGAATGGCCACAATTTGGCTGACTCTTCTCAACAAAAATCTTCCAATGTAGGATCAAAATGAACGTTGTAACTTTGTAACAATCAAGCAACCATTTGCTGGCATGCAGTCCTAGATTCATCCAGGCATCAGACCTACATGTACATGTAGTCTTCTGGTCAGCTAAGAAAGACCCTTGGCTTGGAATGAGGGCTCATGGCTGTTTTCCAAGGATTTGACTGCTATGAGAGCCATGCATATTTCATATGTGGCCTGACTGGAAACAGTGGTAACCCCTAGATATCCCTAACTTAGTTGTCTTCCATCCCTTAAATAAGTGTCATTCATTGGCCATGCATAAAAATGTATACTTTTGACTCCATCGCACACCACATACACAGCTTTCAAAAAAATTTCATTTTCATTTAGTTTTTCATCAATTGCATTGGATTTTCAAAGAGGGATATCATTAAAGCAAAGTGTTTTAACTTCTAACTTAACTTTTAAAATCATATCATGCCATCAGTTGGCCAAACACGTATAATTACTGTATTCTAATAATACTGCAGTAAAAGACCTCAATACTATGCAGCACAAAAGAGTCAACTTTGGTACTTTGAATGTAAAATTGGGCTAGTTCAAAGTTCTGTTACAAAGTTTTCTAATCCAAAGATCAGCTCATAACCTTTTCCACAGTTGTTACACCAGACTCAATTAAAAAATCAGTTAAACATCTTTTCAGAATTCTTACCATCTTTCATGGTTCTCACAACCACTACAGGAGAACTCTTTGGTCCATCACCAGCTGAAGTGAAGGCCAACACTTCAAATTCATATTCTGTGTAAATGTCAAGCCCACTGACATCTGTACTTAGTGCAGTTCCATTGTCTATAGGCAAGACAGTTGTTGATACCTTAGAGCCTCTCTTTTTGTAGAACAGTTTGAATCCTTTAATTATTCCATTTCTGGAGCCTACTGGTGGTAACTGCCAGGATGCTGTAATAATTGTAGAAGTAACTGCACTCACACTGAAGCTGCTTGGGGCTTGTGATGGAGCTGCAATTGAATAAGTTTAGTACTAACTGGTTCTGTTAGATGTTACTACCAAAAGAGAACCCTCTACAATTAATTTGTCTGGCTCCCTGGACCTGTGGCTTCATCTCACTGTTGGCAGTAGCACCCATCTGGTATCTGGGAGGGCCATGGGTTCAAGTCCTGTTGAAGCCTGAATTTTTTCAGGCTTCCTTAAACTGCAATTGCTTAAAATTGTAGCACATACACCAGGAAGGTTCTCTTGATTTCATCTGCAGGTGCAGTTATTTATAAATTTATTTAATTAAAAAATGTGACAATTTTTTTTTCTCTTTCCCCTTCACCTATCACATACCAGCTTCCTTTGTTCTCTCTACCTCGACAGGGCTCTTTGGTCCATTACCATCAGAGGTATATGCCAGGACTTGAAATTCATATTCTGTGTACTCATCAAGCCCAGTAACATTTCTACTGAATGTTGATCCATCTGTTATATTTAACTTTGTTGCTGGCACGCCAGAACTTTTCTTTTTGAAGAACAGTATAAACCCAGTTATGGTCCTTCCATGTCTGGCAAAGACTGGTGGTGACTGCCAGGAAGCCATAATGCTGCTAGAAGAGCTCACAGTCAACTTGAAATCAGTAGGAGGTTGTGATGGAACTAAAATAAATATAGCCACATGTGTGCTTTACCCTTAAGTTGATTTTTAAAGTGAAGTTAAGAAAGGAACAAAGACTGAACCATCAATGTGAACTTAGATAACATAAAATATTTATCAGAGCAGTGACTCAGGGATCATCAGAGTAGGGATCTTCTACACAATTTAAGATTGGCATTTTGTTAGTGGAATCCAACATAATCATTGTAAATTATATTGCACCAACACATTGTATCATATACCTGGTATAAATCATTATCTCAATTTCGTTCAATTTAACAAAAAGTGAACTGGCCGTATCTCAGAAGAGGAAATATGATATTTCATGTACATACAGCTGTATGTGGTCATAGTCAAATTCTCTAAAGAGCAGCTCTAAAATAATACTACAAAAGACACTCATCCAACCAAGGCACACTCATAACTGGAGAGTATTTAACTCGGATTTAGCTCAGTTCATTTACCCATGCATCCTTTCCTTGTTCAGATGATTGGTCATTGTGACCTCATTTTTACCTCAAAAGGAGACAAAATAAGAGCAAAATAGTCCCCTTTAATTAGAACTATTCCTGACCATAAACTTTTATTCTCAGAACCTTCTAGAGTTCTGGTAAATAGACAATTTTGTCTTAGGGGGGATACCAACACAAGTAAAGCAAATAAATACCTTTAGTTAGAAGTATTCCATAAACTTCCACTCTCAGACCTTTATAGCCACTATATGTTGTCGGCTGAAAGTGGACAAACTTTGCACTTGCAAATTCCTGAAGACTGTTTTTTACAATGGTATTTCGATCAGAGTTTCCAGCAAAGATCTATAGTTGGTGGTGCAAAATTTGAAATTATTTCATTAATTTTTTTAATATACTGTATCCTTAACAACTTTAAGTATCAGCTGTTTCATAAACAGAGACTTTGAGCTTTAAAACTGATGGCAAATGATTGAACCACGAACCATTTGAAGATTTGTTAAAGTAAATGTCTCTAATGGCTGTATAATGATATTGAAGGACTCATTGTTTCCACTTGTTAAAAAAAGTAGTACAAAATCAGTGTGCGACCATGTATTCTTTAGAACTTCAAATATCATTTTTGGTGATACTTGAGGGAGAGGTAAATGTAATTTGCGAGAGATTCTAAGAGGCATTGGTCAGACAAAACACAAAAAAGTAAAGAGTTTTAAGAAGGGACTTAATTCCACACAAATCAAATAATACTCCCTCAAGTGTAAAAAACTGATTAATGTAATGTTAATTCTGAATAATAACAGTGGAAAGATAGATGAAACAAACAACTGAACTGATTAATCAGACATAGTATGTTTGAACAACCAATTAAGGGTTTCTGCAACTATAATCTAAGATTAAGGAGGCTGGATATAGTTTCTTTGGCGCGCGCAGACTGGGTTGTAATTTACCCGGGACTTTTAAAAGTTGCAAAAAAAAAAAAACACAAACAAACAAACATGGTCGCCGCGCTTAGGCCAGAATCATTTTTTCATCTGCCTAGTAGACTATGTTTTACGCCTCTAGGTAGGCTGCCTACACTTTCTTCTAACTTTATTAGTAGTATGTTTCAAAAACGGAAAGGTACAACACTCTCAAGTGACCAAAATACGCGTGAATCCGGCCGCAAACACGATCGCGATCGTCGGAGCTATTTTCCCAAATCGTGGCTGGTTTCCGGAACACTAAATAGGTGCTACCTACATGCAATATCAGCAGCTATGCTTCTCGTGTAAACAAGTCACTGTCAAAACTGTGAATGGTGAGAGAACTTTGCTCGAAGAGAGAATGTTCCAGTACACTCCTGAGGGAATGTCTTCAATGTTTTACCACTTTCCTTTCGAGCAGTACGCATTGTCACACCGTTTTAATTGGCCATAATTCTTCTGTGTTCGACACTCCTACGATGTGCTGGAAATTCAAATAAAGAAACATTATCGTCGAAGAAAGTGTTTTCCGCCAATAGCCTTACGGTCATCAAAACATATGAACTTCATATATTCATTGTATCTGAGTCATCAAAACACTCGCTAAAGGTGGTAAAGCTCTTCTCAAGGACGTTCGGCGAAGAACTTTGCTCGAAGAGAATGGTCCAGTACACCGTTGAGCAAATGTCTTCAATCTTTTACCACTTTCCTTTCAAGAAGTACGCATTGTCACACCGTTTTAATTGGCCATAATTCTTCTGTGTTCGACACTCCTACACTCCGACGATGTGCTGGAAATTCCAATAAAGAAACATTATCGTCGAAGAAAGTGTTTTTCGCCGATAGCCTTACAGTCATCAAAATATATGAACTTCATATATTCATTGTATCTGAGTCATCAAAACACTCGCTAAAAGATGTAACGCTCTTCTCAATCATGACGGAAAACCATGTAAAAGCAGTCTCCCTTCTGTGTATCCAGCTGTTTTTTTTAAAGATTTCAAAGCACACGATGCTTTGGAAGATGTACGTGCCCTCCACTGTGTCCTCTTTCAATCCCCGTTGCAGCTAACAAGCGCTGACATTGTAAACAACAGCATGTGAAATCCGCCTCCTTCGCTTTCGTAGACATGGACTTTCTTGACGGACGCCACGAACGCATGTAAACTTTCAAAGACAAGCTCTATTCACAGGGCGATAACGGGCTCCTCGTCAAAGAAAACATCATTCAGAAAATTGCAGAAAGCGGTCTGTGTTACGATGACTTAAAAGATCTTTACAACAACGGTGGGCAGGAAGCACTGGTCTCCATTCTTAGCAAATCGCCAACCACATCGCGTCGATCACCTCCAAGAGGAACAAAACATCCCAACACTTTGCACAAAATAATCCAGCACTTTGAAGGCAAATGGAGCAGCAGCCATTTCCATGCGCAATCCACCCAGAAGGTAAACCTCTCTTCACAAAATAAAGCTCTTTAGAGGAGCGCGAAGGACGTTCGGCGAAGAAGACGTCCAAAACCTTCGTGGCGTCCGTGGCAAGTGTCGTGGCGTGACACAAATGCTGCGCATGCGCAATTTCCCATCTTGTCGAGTCGAAATTTTCGGAAGTTTGAAACTTTAGACTTATGTTTTTCCGTTTCCGCTCGGTGTATTTTTTTTTTTTTTTTTTTTTCGCACGTTAACTTTGAACGGCTCTGCGTGTTTTACAAAAATTCTGTCAGAGGGAAAAAATATTAACGATGAATTCTAAAAAAGGCCTCTTTTCCTTAAACTTTCTGACAGAATTTTTTTAAACTTAACAGTCAACTAGACCAAGACAGTCAAAGGACGCATGCAAGATCTAAAATAAATTCACCGTCCAGTTTTTAAGAAAATTCAAGTCAAGTCTAATTTTGGATCCAGCATTGCAAGCCAGCAATGTTGCCATGGCAACGAATTTTTCAATTTATTTACAACAAACTGATTCTTCAATAATATCTTTATTTCAGGGGAAAATGTGATCGCGATCCCAAGTGCAAACTGTAATTGTTCATGATGTTTGCATAAATGTTAGAAGGAAATCACCAACAAACATAAAATAATTATTTTCCTTTTACACAGACACTTAATAGCTCTGTTGTTAAACCTTTTAATCTTTTCAATGAGCACACAAAGATTACTGCTAGTATTTCTGTGTGGGTAATATGAGTTACTAGTAGTTGATATTTCCCCTGTATTCTTTAGAACATTTCCTGATTTTTTGAGATAAAACACATATTAGTGTGAAGCTATATGAGGTAATGGTTATAGTAATAAAGTCCACATGATGAAAACTTAATACATATGCAGAATACTGAAAGCAAAGTGTAGAATTACATGTATGCCATAAAGTAAGCACACAGGTTTGACTGTTTTTGCTGGAATGAACAATGGGTGTTCCAGAAACAGTTTGTAATTCACTTAAAAGATAACTGCAGAGACTGAGTCTTGACCAAGTAGACACATCTGCTGTGTCCCTCCTCTTAACTGAAAAAAATTGAATCAGTGTGTTGTAGGAGCTACTTTTGGCTTTTTTAATATGCATGTACATAAACATGACAATCATTCATGTAACCATACAGTCCAAAACCACTTGAACAGCAACCTTGAGGAAAACTGAATTACCAATTTGTTGTAATGATTAAAAATTTGTTGTAATAGAGTAAAACAAGGATTAGAAATAGGTCAAGAAAATGGCTAACTCTGCTATTTAATGGAAAGGTGGCCATATAAAAAATATTGTGGAGTCTTTTTTCCCTGTTAGTTTACAGTGTATTTTACAATATTTCTAGGCCCTTTGTCTCTTGGCAATGTTATTGAAGAACAGCACAGTGGCTTGGCAAGCACGTTTACTGTTATATGCAGCCAATGCAATGGGGGAAACACCATTAAAACATCTAAAGAGCACAGATCTGGTGCACGCAGTCCACTGACCTTTGATGTGAACACGAGAGCTGCCCTTGGCTGTTTACACACAGGAGTGGGCAACACCCATTTAAACAATTTACTTTCAATCCTCAATGTGCCTGCACTGAACTCATCGACTTTAAAAAATCGGGAAAGGGAAGCTGGAAAGGCAATAGAGCTAGTAGCAAAAAATAGTTGCCAGCAGTTCCTAAACCTTGAACGAGAGAAGTCAATTGAAAATGGTAACAAGCCTGACCAGAACAATTTGGTACCTATTGCCTGTTCTTATGACATGGGGTGGCAGAAACGGGGGTGAGGTTTCAACTCTAAGACCAGACATGCTGCAGTCATGGGCCTTTCAACTGGTAAGGTCCTTGACTACACAACAAAAAATAAAATGTGCCACTCCTGTGATGAAGCTAAAAAGGCAGGAAAACAACCAAATGACCATGACTGTAGAAAAAATCATTCAGGCTCTTCAAAGTCAATGGAGCCTTTAGCTGCAGTTGAACTTTTCAATAAGGTAACTAAATCAAATGTCAAATTTTCAATTTACACCGGGGATGATGATTCAATGACTGAACCTCACCTAGAGCAAAAGGTACCCTATGGTGTGGAAAAATGAAGTGATACAGTTCACATAAAAAGATCCCTTACAACACACCTATACAACTTGAGCCAACAAAGTAAGTTCCCCAACAGTTCAGTGTTGTCACAGAAAGTCATAAATTACCTTGTCAAATCCTTTACATACTGTATTGCACAAAATAAGGGGGATGCTACAAACATGAAATCTGCAATCCAAAGCATTGTGCCTCATGCATTTGGTGACCACACTGGTTGTAGAGAAACATGGTGTAGATACAAGAAAGACCCTTCTCATTATTGTCACAGAGATCTTCCCTATGGCAAAGACCTCCAAGGAGATAGCATTCAATCGGCCCTGAAATCTCTCTTTGATGAATATAGCACAGACATTGTTATGAACAAACTTGCACCTGCAGCAAATTCTCAACGTAACGAGTCTCTGAACAGTGTGGTGGGCTCGAAGAACCCCAAAATTCGCTTTTACGGGGGAAGTGAAAGCAATGATTATAGTGTCCTGCATTGTCTCTCAAGTAAATTTAGGTTACAGGTAAATTCCTCAAACTCTAGCGTCACTTAACATAGAGCCAGGTCTTTTCTGTGTAGACCATAATACGAAAATGGACATGAAAAGTTCGAAGGACAAACAAAGGAAATCAACAGTTGCATTCAAACGACGTCGATCACAATTACACAAACACCAGATTTCAGAAACCTCGAAAAACGAGGGTAAAGAAGGTACCATGTATGAAAGTGGCATTGGCCTGAACCTGAACTCTTCTGCGACAACATTGGAGTTGAACAATTCTGAACTTTCAATCACTGATCTTTATGATATAACCGCTGCTGTCACGAAACAACAAGAACAGTACGAAAATGCAGTTCCGAAATGCACTTCGAGACCCACAGTTCAAAAGGAAAAATTTGATGACAGTAAATTTTATCACTTTGTTTTATTTGACATCGAGACAAATTCAACGGGAAAATAAGCAGAAGTATGTCAGGTCGCTGCCGTAGGTAGGTCAGCTAAACAATTCTCATGCTACATTCGACCAACCAGAGACTGAGATTCTCACGCGTCAAAGGTCAACAAACTTACAGTTAAAACTGTCAATGGAATCCGCCGACTTTTCAAAGATAATCGACTGGTAGAAGCCTTTGAGTTATCGCAAGTACTTAGGCAGTTCTTAACTTTTTTGAGGGCCAGAATAGATTCAGCTTCAACACGATCCACAAAGCCTGTTTGCACAATCTTGGCTGGACACAACGCCGCCACATTTGATATTAGGGACCTTAAGATACTGGACGCGGCTGCCTTTAAGAACGCGGTCACGTCCGAGAGGGCATGGGTCGTGACCGCCACCTCTGCGCGGGAAATACGAGCCTTAAGATTTGCGTTGTGCAAGCGGTCGCCGAAACACATAACAACAAACACATTCAGTCAGAGAATGACTGCTGAAATCAGGCGGTTTTGCTGCTATGACGTCGTTTAAGAAGACCCGAGAGCTTTTAACAGGCTCTTATTTAGCCGACATCATTTCTGACGAAGAATTCGTGCTCCTCTATGACTGCAGCTTTTCAAAGAACTTAGAATTACCGTATGACGAGTACGAAAGATTTGACCTCGAAGAAATGGCAGATTCGGAGTGTAGAGCAGAGTTCCGTGTAAATAAACGCGACCTACCGCATTTAGCAGAGTGTTTACAAATACCTGATGCTTTTGTATGTAACCAGGGCTCCGTTTGTGACGGTATGGAAGCTATCTGTATGCTACTTCGAAGGCTTTCATACCCTTGCAGGTACTCAGATATGATACCAAGATTTGGCAGACCAGCCCCCGTGTTGAGTATGGTGACAAACAAGGTAATTGACTTTATCTATGACAACCATGGATGGAGAATCAAGCAATGGAATCACGACCTTCTTAGTCCAGCACGTTTACAAACGTATGCAGATGCTGTGTATGCAAAGGGTGCAGCCCTTGAAAATTGTTTTGGATTTGTGGACGGTACTGTTAGGCCAATTGCACGACCAGATGAAAATCAAAGAGTTGTCTATAATGGACACAAAAGGGTGCACGCCCTGAAATTTCAGTCTGTAGCACTACCTAATGGCATCATAGCAAATATGTATGGACCTGTAGGTGGGTACTGCATTTTATTCAAGTTTAACCAATACCTAAGAGTCTTGTTTAAAACTCAAAACTTTTCACTCTTATGAATTTCAGAAGGCAGGAAGCACGATGCAAGCATGTTGGGTGATTCTGGACTGCTTCAACAGCTACAGCAGTATGCACATTCTCCAGCGGGACATCCTATGTGCATATATGGGGACCCTGCATACCCCTTAAGGGTACAACTTCAAGCCCCTTTCAGAAATGTAGTTCTCACTCCACAGATGCAGGCATTTAATTCTTCAATGAGCTCAGTAAGGAGTTGTGTGGAGTGGCTCTTTGGTGATATAGTTAATTACTTTAAGTTTATTGATTTTAAGAAAAACCTGAAGATTGGCCTAAGTAGCATTGGAAAACTTTATATAGTATGTGCTGTGTTACAAAATGCTCTTACTTGTTTGTATGGCAATCTCACCTCAGAGTTTTTTCACTTACAACCACCCACACTACAGGACTATTTTGCATAAGAATGTACTAGGTTATGGTAATGTTCACAAAATAGTTTTGTGAGTTAATTGTATAAAAACCACCTCAATGAAAGAACAATCAATGGCTTTTATTGTTGTTACCATACATGTAGACAACAAAGAACACAAAAGGGAATTCCATCCCAAAATGCCATCAAGCTTTTCAAACTTAACAAGTCGTCAAAACTTCAAGACGTAACTGTTGAACTAAGTAGAAACAAGCACTCTGAAGTAAACATTAAAGTATATTCTCTGGAATGCTTTCATGTCAAGATTAACTGTCTTTTCTTCCTGCAATTTGTTGCATGAGGCCAAACATCAAACTCATGAGTTGATTGCTCTGTTGTTGCTGCTGTTGTTGATTAGCAAGTGCTAGTTCATAAAGCCTTGTTTGTCGCTCGTGCTCTTCCCTTCTGGCTTTCTGTTCTTCTTGTTTCATTGCCATATCAATGTTTGCTTTTTCCCTCAGAAACTCTATTGTATCATTGCCACCCTTTCTTGACCTTTTCTTCGACGGCTCTGACGAACCCTCACCTTCTCCTTTCCGTTTCATCGTTTCACTCAGCTTTTCGCACGCCCTCTTTCGGACCTCCTCTCCCATCGCTCTGTCTTCCTCTGTCTTTTTCTTGTTATTCAACAATAATATATCTTGTTCTTCAGCTGCTTCCCACTTCTCGTTGATTTCCTCGAGGGCTCGGTCCAGCTCTGTTTCCTCCACTTCCACTCCACTATCTCTCCGTTCCTTCTGCATTCTTGCACGATACTTGTCCAGTAAAAGCTTAAGATGCTCCCTAACCGATTTCTTTGTGACAAGAAACCTTAATATGGCATGCGAATTGAGGTTGTCGGCTACTTTTTGCCACACTTTTCCTCTTTCAACTGTCCTCGCCTTGTGACGGTACGGTTCCAATAACAAAACCTCCCGAGCAAGAGCAATGTCGTGGTCGTTTGTCCATTCCATTGCCATACTAAAGGAAGAGAAAGTAGAATTTCAATCAAATCTTTGGCGCCATTTTTATCAAAACAAACACGAGTCGAAGAATAATGGTGCAAAATAATATAAATAATGCAAAATCATTTTCTAAAGCGGTCCTAAACTGCCACTGATTAATTTTACACGATAAGAATGAAGGTTAAAATGAAAAATAAAGCAAAACTGTCCGAGGAAATTTACCCAGATTTACCTGCTTTTCGGATTCCTTTCTGAAGACTTGACGTTTACACAAAAACCCTCTATATGCTCGGTAAATCTGAATTATGAAAACAAAAATGAACCAGACAGTTTAGGAATCTATTTCTTTTATAATAATGTTTGCAAATTTCATGCAAAACTTGTTAATTTAAGGGAAGAATTAGGAAAAATGACTTACCTTTCTGAGAGGCCGCCAAAATAAACTTCGTCGCCGCCGCAACTGAGGTGGTGGCCGTCAAGTGGCGTGACATTTATGCAAATTAAAACTGAGACCTTGCGAATTTACTTCCGGTTCACGTCGTCCTTGGCCGCGTCCAGGGTATCTTAAGGTCCCTATTCCAATACTTCTTCGAAACGGTGGCGAAAATTTTATCGCGGAGCTCAGTTCCATCCGGTTTGCAGACACTCTGACACTGATGAAATCACTCATCAAAAGCAAGCACTCTTCCATCCAAAACGCAGAAGGTAAATTTCCAAAGCCTGGGCAGAGTTCTGTTTACGAACATTTATTTCAAACCACCTTTGATGCCCACGACGCCCTAGAGGACGTGATCGCTCTTCGAAGAATCTTGCTTTCGCCTAGGTTGGCTTTGTCTGATGAAATGCTGGTGAACAGAAGTTCTGTAATCTCTGTCAAGGACGCCGCCGAAGACCTGAAATATCTTGACAACCGTCACTAGAGACTCTTGTCTTTTCGAGGAAAGCTGTACAACCCAGGTCATGCTGATAGCCCAATAAAGCAAAGCATTGCCGAAAAAATTGCTGGCAGTGGCTTAAGATATGAGGATTTAAATAATTTGTACCAACGATTTGGACGGAAAGGTCTTGTGTGTATTTTGACGAGACCGCCATTGTCCAGTCGCTCATCGCTTCCAAGGGTCACAAACACGACGAGAATAGTCTCCGCAATTTTGAAACACTTCGAAGAGATTTCCAAGGATTCTGCGGCATAGTAAATTAAGGTATGTTCTCAACTGACTTTCAGGTCAACAGCAGTTTGTACAAAAACGTCAAAGATAAAGACCGCCCGTGTTTACACACTTGTTCTCGACAAAACCGCGTGGTTCGAAAGTTCGCGCATGCTCAAATAGCGATCTTGGCGAGTTCCTATTCTGATCACGTGGTTGTCATTGAGGTGAGAAAATAGAAAGTTCCTCCTCAGATTTCTCGTATTTCCTTCGGTGAAATTCCTTAAAATTTGGCAGAGATGTTATACCCTTTTAGCTTTCCTTGCTGTGAATTTATCAGAAAAATTTGTAGGACAAGTTTTTCGCTCAGCCAAAAAAAACAAAAATGTTAAAAGCGAAAAAACTACCTTGACAACCCCTATTTTTTTCGATTTCAAAAGTTTCTTCTTGTCAGACTCTACCCGGTCAGAGAATAATAGAAAATTTTACCGAAGGAAATTGAAGAAAATTGAAATCAAAGTCAAACAGACGTCAAAAAATGGCGATATTTGAGTAGTTTTAATTTGGGACTAAAAGCCTTGACTTCAGAGGTGACTGTTGTACAGCAAATTTAGCCCCTTGTTTTTTTAGTTTCAGTAGCTTTGATTTGAAAAATAGCAAAAACAACGAGAAAAATTAACTTTCGATTGATGTCACTGGTGCGCGCTTCGTGATCTTGCATAACCCTATTGAGCCACCTTAAACCGTCGTCGAGTTGTAATGATTTCCTAAATTTATAATTCCTTTGTATAGATGTTGATAAACAAATAACAGAAAGATAGAATTTTTAGGTTTATAATGGGCAAGAACAGCACAACTTAAACAAGTCTGATCAAGTCGGCTTAACTTTAATAGTACGTTAATCATCCGTACTAAGCGAAAAACAAGAAAAAAAGAATCCTATTTTGGGCATGGTCTAATACTGAAAGCAAACTGTAGAACAACATAAAGTTACTAAGCACACAGGTTTGTGTTTTTGCTGGAATGAACAATTATGGGTGTTCCAGAAACAGTTTGTCATTCACTCAAAAGATAACTGAGGCTGAGTCTTGACCAAGTAGACACATCTGCTGTGTCCCTCCCCTTAACTTAAAAAAATTGAATCAGTGTGTTGTAGGAGCTACTTTTGGCTTTTTTAATATGTACATAAACATGACCATCATTTATGTATACAGTCCAAAACCACATGAACAGCAATCTTGAGAAAAACTGAATTACCAATTTGTTGTAATGATTAAAAATTTGTTGTAATAGAGTAAAACAAGGATAAGAAATAGGTCAAGAAAATGGCTAACTCTTCTATTTAATGGAAAGGTGGCCACTTTAGGAAAGAAATGACTTAATTGAGAAAGAAAATGAATTTTCTTCAGCTTACCTCTTTACGTAAATACAAGCATGGTGTTACAGTCCTGCAAAAACTGATTGTAAGTGAACTATTTGTCTAACTTAAAATAACTTTGAAGTTCATATAAACCAACCTTGTCAGCTTTGTTTTCCTGATAGGTGACAAACTTTGCACTATTGAGGGATAATTGAAACTTGTACTCTGTTGTCCACTCCCTAGCCCTTGGATTTCCCTGCGTAGCTACAGCGCAGATGACGTACTCAAACAGCAGGTCAATTTGAAGGTAATCATCAGCATTGCTGTTCCCCTTAGGTGCCCATGAATATGTATTATTTAGGCGACCATATTTAGCTGCATATACTGAACTAAATTCTGATGGGGCTGAGAAGCTGCTGTCTGGAATAGTGTCACTCTTGGCTACACCAATGGCCTGCATAGAACATCCTGTAAGGTAATAATTTATAGTCAACACTCCCTGGATAATAAAATGTAGAAAAAATATAAAACAGAAAATGCTTAGAATGGCTACTTGTACCCCTGTAATGCATCTTGGTTGAGTGCTGCCCTTCAATGTGCATTTCACTTCGCAAAAATTACAATTGAACTTCAAACAAAAAATTACCGGATTTTATTAAAGTTCAGAATGAAGTTTCTTGTGGTGGATTTTTAAACAATTCAACACTGAGCATCATAAGAATAACAGGTTATCACAAGTGCCTGGATTTCTTTGATGAGTGCATAAAAGTCAAATATCTACCATTTAATTTGAGCCAATTCAAGTACAGTATACTACTAGTATAGGTATTAACATGATTTTGATCGAGTCCAATTCAGTGTTACTATGAGCATGAGCAGATTTTTTAAACTTTCAAAATTGCAAACAAAATTGCACTAGCTAGTGTGTGGCAAGAGGAATTCTGTAGTCTTTCAAAAAAATTACAAGCTTATTATTAACAGAAATTAACACAAAATCATGACATATTATACTTATTAATTATTTACACAAAAGAAAGGCATTATAGTAAGTGAAGACAAACAGAATTTTGTAGGGACAGTGCATATGAGCGCTATTTGTAATACACACTCAGTTACAACTTTGCACTACTAGTCTGTTACAACTTTGCACTTAATTAACTTGAAAAAATGCACTCAATCATTTTCAGCCAATCAGAGGCACGTGCATACCAGCTATTATCCAAATAACAAGCAAAAGAGGCACACCAAATCAAAATATATAACAGACAGTAGGTTTGACAAATTTGTTTAAAGGATAATCTTAGACTACCCTATACAATACTAATTAATAATAATATGATAACAGTGCTTAAAATTAGTGGTCGTCCGGTTTTCCGAGACGACCAAAAAGTTTACTGGGTAACCAATTTTTAGTAAAATTAAGAGGCTGGTTGTGCGGGGAAAAAAAACAACGGACAACCCAGCCAAAAATAGAAAATAAATTAACCATAAACAGCACCTGACCTACGTGAAGATTTTCTTTTGTTAATTTCCGGTAGTGTGAAGTTAATAATAATTTGCCTCAGCTAAGCGTTTTCCTGTGTTTTGGATATCTGTAAATTTTATAAAACATTGCCAGGTAGGAAAATGTAAGGAACAAACACAAAGTTTCTTGTCTGGAGGTGATCAGGATCAAAGACGCCATTTTGAATATACCATAACTTAAACCCAGACTTCCACGAAAACCATTGCTGCACACTAAGAACTATGGGATTAGTTCAAGCTTGACCGCCATGTGATTTTCTACCGGCCAGGCAACCAAGGAATCATCAGGGCAACCAAATTCACGGCTTTGGTTACCTGGCTTTTGAAATAGGGACAGTAACCTGGATTTTTTTTTAATTTCAAGCACTGTGATAATGGCAAACATGCAAAAATAAGTATAAGCAGGAGCCCGTTACCCATAGCTTCCATCTTCCACACTGACCCTCTGAGCCAACCCTGTCATGTATCTTTCTATTTTTAGAAGCACCTCCCATGGTGGTTTTCGCGGATGTTTTTAAAATATAAATGAATAAAGGCTGATAGTTTCTAAAGAAACTGTTTGGGGCTGCGTCGGTGGGGGTAATGAAATAATTTGAATACATCAACAAAGTTGAAATAGTAAATTGGCCACCGTTATGATTATAAAAGCTGATGTTCCAAGTGTTAGCCCTTTGATGGAGCAAATAGAGGAATTGTGGGTTGTGGGTTGTGTGTGCTTTTAAAGGCAGGAAATGGAGCTACATTATTGGTGGGAACATGGCAACAAGAAAAACATGTTTTTAAGATAGCCAATCATAAGAGAGCTGTGGTCTCTATTGTGTCACTTGCAGGCAGGCCGCACGAAATTATTTCAATAATGGCAGAAAGTGCAGAAAGATTAAAGAACTCCTGCAAATATCTCAGTTTTAAAAATAAAAAGATACGGGACAGGGTTGACTCATGGGTAAAACTGAGATGGAAGCTCCGGGTAATGGGCTCCTGGTATAAGTTCCAAACTCACTAAGCTTTTGTTCCACTCCAAACACCTCTGTTCTCATACACACCCCACCCTGGTGTGTTTTTGGCAAGAATCGCAGATATCTTGTTAACACTTTATAAACAACATGCTTCACTTCTGAGTTCCTGTCATCATTTCCTCTCAGAAACTTCAAAATAGTAAATATAGTCAACTCATCATCAATAATTTTTTTGGCAAGTTGAGAAAATAGTGAGAACAAAAATATTAAAAGTGTAAATAGCATTAAGATCAACAATTCTTAGCACAAGACTTCGATATCACTTTACCTGTAAGATACTCTTTCATATCAGACTTAGAGTCCAAGTTATGTTATTTTTGTTAAAAATAGCTGTCATTTTTTTGAGCAGTTAATTTATCTCTCACATTGTATCTCCTACATACCTTAACTTGTCCACCTTCCTTGTAGTCTGTCCAAGTTGTCCCGTTTGTGGAAAATTGTAGTGTGTAATTCTTCACCCACTGCTCTGCTTGAGAATTTCCTTGAGTAGACACAGCACAGATGATATGAAGTGTCTGTAGATCAATCTGCAGATATGGGTTGGTGTCAGTTGTTCTTGCACACCATGATGATCCTGATGTGTAGTTCAGTCGACTATTCTTGGCTGGTGTGGTGGCATTTTGTACAGAAGAAGCAGTTATATTACTGTTTGGAATTGTTCCCCTTCTCATTCCAAGATCTAAATCAACACAAGCTCCTGTAGAAACAAAATTACATTTGCATTACAACACATTCCTGATAATTATTGCAAAAGGGATAATGGGTTGGCTGTGAGAGGCAATTATAATTATGTGTCTGTATTAGTTACCTCTACTTTATAATGTCCATTAAAATAACATAACGTCTATTCAGGAAGCTACAACGCAAATATAAAAAATACATCCTGAATAGGGAAAATCATGAGGTTAGCCCTTTATAAAAACAGTTTCCCTGACTTAAAAAAAAAAACAGTAATTAAACTTAGAGCTAGTCTGCTTCCAAAATGATCTACCAATTCTATTACAAATGAAGAAGAAATGTCAGTCCTTGTTAAGCTTTACACCCTAACATCAGTATGCAAGTTTTGCACACTGTGCTCTTATGAATTCCTGTGAATTTTTCTAAGAATCCAGAGCTTGTTGAGTCTGCAATCATTTCCTTTATTCTGATGACCTTATAGTGTTTGATTCATTAGTGACACTGATGGGAGATATCACATGCTTAAAAGCATTCATAGGGGTAACATGGTTCTGAATAATCAAATCTACACCATTGAAATACTTTGAATATAATTATCGTTTCTGATGGTCCATTTTTAGAGAAAACAGGGAATGATTTTAGTTTCTAGAGAAACTGTTGTGGTGCACTGGGTAGATAGACTGCCTCTATAAATCTGAGAAAAGTGGGTTTGAAACTGGCTTTCTTAGAGCAAAGAGAAGTTCTCTTTTAGTGTAAATTGTAGTTTCTGAGGTGCAAGGTAGGGATGTCTGGGAAGATCCAACAGAATAGCTGAGTTAACAGATCTATATGCTGGAAGAGGCATAATCTATAATAAATTGATCCATACCTTGTTATGCGTACAGTTCTTTAATGAAAGAAACATTGGCAAAAACAAAATTAATGATCACTGGAACTATAAAACCTTAATGTTTATAATGCTGGTTAGAACAAGTACAATAATTTATAAGTGTTGTTTAATGAAATTGAAACACATGTCGATCTCTACCTCATTACATTGTCTTGCTTCATTGATATAAATGCAGAGGGATTTTCAACTGTACCGTTCCTTTCAAGGTGACAGTTGAATAAAAAAAAAATGCAAATCCCGAAGGACCCTATATCGATGTTGTCCGCAATGAGGATTAAGAAGCGACCGTGCGAGAAAGCCTTAGGCTACAGCACTCAAAACTGCAACAAATCTCCAACCAAGCACCCTGAACGTAAACATTACACTGAAAAAAGATATTTATAATAGAATTCAAATGAAATAGTGCTCACCTAAAGTCAGAGGAAGAAGTACAGCGAGAAAAGCTACCCGGAAACAAAGCTCGAGACTAAATTGCGCCATAAATCGATTGAGTGTGTCACGGTGTGCGATTACTATTGTTTTCATTGACCGGCTGTTTGTAACAAAACGCTCATTAGACAAAAGATATCTTTGATCTTCACTACTCCAGCTCGTCTTTGTATAGTTTGTAACAATATCGTCCGCGGTTCGTGCAAACCAATCACACTCTGCGTGGGCCTTGCTTTAAAGTCCCGTAACAAGATGACAGGAGCAGGAATTTGTTCATACTTCCCAGAGTGCTATGCACTGTAGCTCATGTTTCAGCATATTTCAGTTGATTACTGTTTGGTTTCGTAAGCAGCTTACAATTTAAAATGTAAATACTTTGTTTAAGATGGATGGGTCCCTCGAAGTTCTCTAATGGCAGTCAGAATACATTCTCATTTCCATGTACTAGAGAAAAGGCAAAGGATTTCAAGCCGGCTAAATCATTATAACTGACTTATTAAATCACATCTGCAACAAATAAAATTGCTTGACTAAAACGGAATCAGGATTCTTTAAACATTAATCCCGGACATTTTAGGGTTTCCAAATGCAATTGCTTTCTTTATACAAATCCTTTAAGTTATACTGTTGGGACATAGTGATAAAATACGGATGTATACTATATTGAAACAAGTTTGGGTTAACAGACAGTAGTGAGGGTGGAGGAAAAAAAATTGTCTTCTTGTGCGACAGCTGCCGAAAGATCTAATTATTACTGGATTTCGTGAAAAGGCTTTCTTCGCGGTACGCATTTTAGAGAAACCTGACCAGCATAGAAATACAGCAAGGGCAGCAATCATCAAACAAACCTCTCCTTGTGTCAACCTTCATACTTGCTTAGACGCGTCCAAAGAGTTTCTATGCATTAATTATACTGAACAAAAGAGCCTATCTCGTGTGCATCCTTGTTCCCTTGTTCCCTTCCAAAATTCTCCTATGTTCCCATGTTCCCACCCTGTTTCCTTATTTGTTCCCCGTTTAATAAATTTTCTTGCCTCTTATCGCCTCCCTCAATTCCCTCCCGCAAAAGAGAAAGACACCAAAAACAATAATATTTTCTCCTCTAATTTGTACAGTTTTGTTCCCCTGTTCCCTAAAAATAGGCTTATGTTCCCTTGCTCCCCAAAACCCCTGGGAGACCCTCGCTATTTTACAGGAATCATGTCATGTCTTGAATTGTTATCGGCCGAGGGTTATTCACACAACAAGTTTAAAGTTCTTGTCCTTAATGTCGACAAACCCGGCGTAAATAGGCTCAAGTTAGAGTCTCGCGGGTGGTTTCCTACAGCCGTGCTGCTCGCATTTAGCGTGCAAGCAAAGTCCCATAATTAAGAAAACTGGATACCTAATCAAATGTACTGAAAGTATTGAAATTAAGGAAGAAGAACATCACTGGATGACAATACATTCGAACTATCGACGGTATTTCATAAGAAGCTGCGTTGCGGGCACAACGCAGGGCAAGTAAATGCGTGGTGAATAATTTTAAAAGCAACTGAAGCTCTGCGACAAGCCTGGCGCTAAAACTGTATACATACAGTTTTGCCTTGAATGTCTGGTTTTAAAAAGGAGATGGTCTACCGCGATCAGACACTTCCTTTCGTGAAAACATTTTATTCTAGTATTTTATTCTACAACTATTCTGTTGCTTCTTTACATTTAGAACCTATTTAGATGTTATTGCCTTGGAACAATCTTTCCCAGCATTTTCTACCATCTGTAAATACTCTATAATCTAAAAATATCTTAAGGAGTGAAAATATTCTACCATCTTCTATTCTCCTATCTACAAACACCCAACAATAATATTCTGTGCCCTCGCTTTTTTCAATTGCTTTAAAGAAAGCAAATTAATATATTGCTTTTACAATTGAAAAGAATTTACTGCGCATAAAGATATATTGAACACATTCCTAATGTCCAATAAACGACTAAAAAAATAGAACCTTCAGTCTTTAAAAGGTAATTTATGAGTGAAAGAGATATCACTTTATTAAGCTTTACTATTGTTTACATCTAATGGCTCTTATTTTTACTAGTGGTTTACTGGAACACACCTTAATTTGAATTCAAATGTTCAAGCAGTAACACTAACCCTAATGGTATATCAACATTTATTACACGACTCGGGCAGTCACAGGGCCAATAACTAAAATCAACCAATCAAAATGCTCTATTGCCGGTCAATATTCTCTCGGTATTGGAACGGGCACTGTCCCCAATGGTCCCGAATGATACCGCACTTGTGTCCCTTTGAACTTCAGTCGTATATAATAAATCTCTTATTAACCAAGCTTGCTCGGGATCGTACTGGAAGAATATCGGCCCTCGGTCTTTTTTGTACGGACCTCGCTGCGCTCGGTCCGTACTCTCAAGACCTCGGGCCGATACTCTCCCAGTACGGCCCTCGCGCTTGGCTAATAAGATATATTAGTTCATATTTGACAAGACGGATTCGTTAGGCCAAATTGACGAAGTTATGTGTGATCTTCTTTTAAGAGGTTTCATTTAGTTTGGGAACCTCGCCCAAAGTTATTAATCTAATTTACCCCTAGCCTAATCCGAGGGTTATAACTAAAGGTTACGATCGCGCTGTACATTTTACAGACATCAAAAGCAAAAGATATAATCACACAGATACAAGTAAAATATAAGAAAGGTTTAAGAAATTAATTTTGAATGAATGAGGAAGACAGTTTAAATGAATTAATTTCATTGCAAATTTACTTATCGCTTCTTTTAGCGAACTAGAACAAGAGGTGTGTCGCGAACCGAAGTAACACTTGGATGTTCCTGTGCGTCTGTTTCGTCTTTGATCACAGATGACGTCAAAATGCAGTGAGGATAAAACAGTGGCACACGAAGTCCAGCCGAGTGTAGCACTGACATTCTTACCAAATTTTGACGTCAACATACAATAGGGAAGCAAGATGGTGTTAATGGTGAAGTCAACTAGGCGTCTGATCTCTATGAGATTATACATAGAGAATGAGTATATAATTAAGCTTATCATATTAAACAGGATGGACAATCTGAGCTAAAAGTTTACAAAATCAGTTTAGGAAATATTGTATTTCCTCATAAACTTCTTCATTTTGTTTCTCGCCACTTTCCTTCTAAAGCCCCATATTGTAATATCCGGGACTCTCGGGTTTTTCCTGTAACGACTGATACTCAGAAGGAACATGAGACTCCTGGTGCGAATGCCTGGGTTTGAGTTCCATATATGTGTTTGGGTCTGAAGCTTGTTCGTTACTTGACAGTTGATCAGGTGAAGATTTGACGCCATCAAAGTCAATTTCTTCTTTACTCTGTATTCTTTTATTAGGAACAGCTCGTCTTCGCTGCCATATCAGCCCACAAATTGTAATGAGCAACACGAACACAATAAAACACAATGCGATGACACCGGCAAGTAAGATGCTTTGTGTGTCTGGTAAAAGAAAACAAACAACTTTCGAACCAGCAATCAAATATTGCTTAGTTACTTCCTTTCAGTGCATTGGTGTTTCTCTTTTTTCAGTCGAATTACATTAAGAAATATGACGTTTCTTTTAACCCCGAAGCACGAATACAATTTCAAACTTTCTGCTGTCTCGTCTCGTGGTAGAACTTCATTGAATGCTAGAAAGTTCGAATTCCTATGAACTCGAAATTTTGTTGTCAAGTCACATATATGACCTCCAGAAATCTCGAACCGGGAGGAAAACCAATAGGAGAAACAAAGACATTATTTAGCCTTGAGTCCTCTCAACAATGCACTTGTAGCTGTGTTTTAATCTATTTACAACCTAACAGCTATTCTTATGTAAGGCATGATCGACCTGCACACTAACAAATTTTCTAACTAGAGAAGGAAAATGCAACTTCACACTGAAAAACGTCGGTGTATGAGACCAGTACATAAGGTTGCTTTTGCTACTGACAAGATTAAACCTGTGTAAACAGTTGTATAAAGAAGCCTAAAAACTTCATACCGAGCTTAAAAGTTCTGGGCTTTCCAAAATATTTTAGAAGAAACCTTTAAGCGTTCGAATTTTAAAGAAGAATATTTACCGTCATCGAGATCTTGATTATCTGTAGGAGCAACCAGAGTGATTTTGTAAATTGTTGACCCAAAGGTGTTTGTAGCGTGGCACACATAATCCCCATAATCTTGTGCATCCCGTGGTGTGACAATGAGACTGTTATTCAATAACTTCACGTTATCACCAGTTGGAACCTGACCATCCTTCGTCCAAGAGGAGTTAAACGGAATATAACTTGTTGCTTGACATGAGAGAAAACACGGAGTTTGCTTTTCACATATCACTGAAGAAGGAGAAAGCTCTTCGATAATTCTGGGTGGCACTGTGTACAAACAAACGAAAAACGTAATGAGACCAAAAGAAATTTTTACAAAATCGTATGCTCATACCAACGGAGAAGGGGATACTACCCTGTAATTTTAGTTTGCGCGTTTAGTGGTGGTTTGCTTTGTTGTTACTGATGTTTTTAATTTCAACCTTCAAATTCAACAAGTAGTCCACGACCTGTCAAAAGTGGCTAGAGTATGGTTGAGGCTTGTTTCCATGGTGATCAGCGTGGCGCTTAGTAAAAATATAGTTGGTCATTAACTTTGGTTGAGATTGGCAAATTCTCTAACGTATTGTTAAAAATTATACACCTACTCTTCCACATAATCCTCACAGAAGAAATGATCATCCAATTGCTACACAATGTTCAGTGTAATTGCAAATGAGTTTGAACGTACCCGCGACAATAACTATCGTAGCTGTACGGCTCTCTCCAAACATGTTCACTGCTTTACATTCATAAACGCCACTGTCACCAGGAACAACATCTGGTATGAAAAGTACTTTGGCGTTGTTCTCCAACTGAGCGCGAGCTAGACTAGTAAGTCCGTCTTTGGTCCAGGTAACAGAGGCCTCAGGGTCTCCACTAACCTCACAAGTCAACACCACCAGTTCACCAATTGCTATAATGGTTCTTTTAGGCAGATCTTTTATGATAGGTTTCCCTGATTATTGATAAACATGGATTAGACATGCCTTAACAAAGCTAAGGACACAAAGCAGCATGAAGGCTTTGCAGCCTCTCCCTTTTAACTTAACAATAGCATGAAAGCCCCTCGGTTGATAGCCAACCTCAGGTTGATTACAAAAACAGATGACCGAAAAAAATCCTATGTGAATTCCAAGTGTTCCGTCATTCCAACAGCCTTTCCTTTTCTGGTCTTAATTCAGTTGTTCGTACAGACCAAATTATCTACTTACATTTTTTACTTTGCTCAACGGCAAGACACCGAATTTCGCTTTGAGAAACACTTTCGCTTTACGTTATCAAGGAGAAGAGTATAATGCTCTCAAACAAATATGGATTACTTTCAGTTCAACTTTCGCAGTTTTTCGAACTGTTCCTCGTGGTAAATAACACTTAAAAGAGAAATGTAACTGTTTGTCGCACGATTTGGTCACTTGGGAGGTGGATTGCAGCGTTTCGACTGCATACTGCTTGTCTTCTTCAGCCGGGTTGTTAATTAAGGTCTACTTACTTATTTACTAGCAAAGAATGGTAGCGGTGGTGACAACAAGAGCTGCAGTAGTAGTAGTGGTAGTAGTTGTAAAAGTAGCTCTTACTCTGGAGGAGAACATGTTAGGTTACATTATGTGTCAATGACACACTCAAAGAGCTCGTTAAACCCTTGCCTTGGCTCGAAACCAAAAACCTTTCTCCGTGTTTTCTAAATTTTCTGATAAGTTGTTACCATCTTTCAGCTCCACTCCCACCCTTGTAATTACCTCATAAAGCTCCCTACAAGCTCACTTACCCAATGTCTGCACCATTACAGGTCTGCTGTAGGGTCCAGGCCCCACAGCAGTGTAGCCTCTAACAGACACTTCGTACTTAGCACATAAAGAGAGTCCAGTCACGAGAACATAGGCAATGGTGGTGTTAATGGTTGAATGAAAGGCAAACTGGATCTTCGTACAGTTTTCCACTACAGTGAGCCTCACTTCATATCTTATGACTTTACCATAGGCTACTTCTCTTGGCAGTTCAAGCCAAGTTATATTGATGTTTGTGGAGTTCAGTGCAGAAGAAGATATCTCTTCTGGTCCACGACTAGGCTCTATTTGACAAACACGAGAAACAGTTTTCATGATGTATTAATTACTCTTGGATGAAAAAAAACTCAACTAATGTGAAACAGAATGACGTGGTAGTAGTCTCAAAATGTTAGAAATAAGCTCAACCTGTAACAGACATTGAAAGGTTATTGTTCAAAAAAGATAGAATAAAAATACACGAAATAAAGAAAAAAAAGAAAAACGGGTTAGTATGCCGTAATGTACCTGTTATTAAAGTAGAATTGATCGGTAGTTCATGCTATGCAACATTTAAACATGTACCTTGTAGGAAGAAAGTTTTAACGGATTAAACTCACTTAAAGAGTTTTCTAGTAATGCAAGATACTTATTTTCATTGTGAGCATATCAAATCATACAAACAGAAAATAAATTAAAAATCTAATTATTTTCAAAGATGAAGGATCACCAAGATGAGGTCACTAGATGTCGTAATACATGTAAATGTGTCTGAGTGCACTGCAATTCACATAATGGCAAATTTAAGGAACACACCATATTCCTTGGTAGTTACAGTTATCGTCTGATTTGGACCACGTCTAATAGTCACAGCTCTGACATGAAACTGATAGGTTACTCCTCCTAACACATCAACTGTGTGACTGAGTGCATTTTTGTCTATTCCAGAAATATTTACTGGTGCACCTCCATCGTGACGGTAAAACAAATTGTAACTTCTGATGACTCCATTTGGCTCGGTAGGCTTACTCCAAGACAAGATTATTCTTGGACCATGCGAACTGCTGGGTGGCACACCTACATAAGACAAAGACGTAGGTGCACTGGGGGCTGGAAGAACAAAGATAATGTGGTTATTAATAGAAGAATGGTACAGAAAACCAATATTATTATATATGTTAATGATTACTAATCCCAAGCATGTTGCAGGGTGGCGTAAGTAGCGCCATGTTAAGCAGTCACGCTGTATAAGCAGATCATTTGTTAAAGTCACAACATTTTCCCCATCAATACTGTAAGTTTCACTTCTATTGTTTGGTTACCTCTGTTAAGCGGTCGTGGACACCCTTGACTGAGTCCCAAAGGTCTCTGTATTAAACGTTCACATGAAGCGGAACCACCCCAATAAAAGTAAGAATAATCTCTCAAGTAAAACGTGTGTCATTTTTATCCCCTAACATCACTGATATCAATGTTAGCATTTTTAACTCAAATGTCCTCATATCATTGCATATTATCTTCCTTTTTTTGGACAAGGAAGACAAACATTACCCGCGAATATCATGCAAATCACCCTCTGATCAACCTGTGTTAAGCAGAAAAAATTTAAATAACAACTCATATATGTACATATATTGGCTTAGACGATACCACAAAGGTTGGGTCGTTTGGGGTGACCGTCTCGGTTCTCCCCCATCCTAGCATTAGCACTGCACTGATGAGGCCCAGAAGGCCGAAACAGTACTGTCTGCAGTTAGTTATATATATATATATATATATATATGTTGTGGGAGGAAAGAGACAAGTAAACTACAAGTTCATCCCGACAAGCCTGTTTCGTGAATCGCTTCACTCTTCAGGGGTTTAATGAAAGAATATTCATGTGACTATCGTTTATATACTAGGAAAATTTGCATAATGCGCGGTAAACTTAAAAACTTTAAAGTTCAGTTGTTGCGTTCATTTGAACCTTTAATAGATCCTTAGTTAAGTTTCATATGGGGTTATAGGCTTCCCCTACCCTGTCACCTTGAAAATTAAGTTTCCCGGTAGACCACATCTCCGATCACGTAAATCACATCTTCGATTGCCGTGTTGCCAGCATGGTTGTCCTGATAATGTAGTGGTAATCACACCTGACTAGTAACAGGGGTACGTGGGTTCAAATCCCGCTCAGGGCAAATTTTCTTTTGCAACATTTATTCTATTTAAGTATGATTATTTGGGGTGTACAGGGTCAGGGTTACCCTCGTATACAGAATATATATATAGTCGTTAGTAGAACTTTCAGGCCATCAAAGGTGCACCGCGCCAGGAGGATCAATAAAGATTCGCAATCCAAACCTCACAGCAAACACGAACGTAGAAAGTTAAAAAAAAAAATGCGAGGATGGACAACTTCTGACATAAAAAGGATAAAAAATTAACTTTTGAAATAAAAAAGAGCTTTAAATAAGTTTGAAGTGCTAGTGATTACATAATTACAGGTGACGACTAATGAACTGGTGCTAATAAAAAGATGAAAAAAACCCAGCTACAAAGAAAACAATGTACAAAATACAAGAGATAAAACCTAAAAAGTAAGAGATAAAAAAAAAAACAACTAAATAGGCTAAAATAAGTGGTGCAATCGAAGAAGCAATGCGG
Organism: Stylophora pistillata; assembly: GCF_964205215.1. Lineage (NCBI taxonomy): Eukaryota > Metazoa > Cnidaria > Anthozoa > Scleractinia > Pocilloporidae > Stylophora > Stylophora pistillata. The sequence goes on along the minus strand of NC_142529.1, from coordinate 5,860,198 downwards.
CAAGCATTAGAAAATGTATTGATCAAGTACAGGCCCCAAGCTGCTGTGAAGAGATCGATAGGCTTTTAATCGCAAAAGAGGCTTATTAGAGTGCTCAGCTGTTCTCTTTGGCACCCCATGGTTTGAATGAAAGAAAGGAATTTCATTCTAAAATCAGAATATGCTATAAATAATTTTCCATCTTGTATTCAACGAATCAAAATACGGCGTCCAATTTGATTTACCATTGTTTTGGACTTACTAGCCTCGTCTTGACGTGGAAACACAAAAGGATTATCACATGTGTGAGAGGCTAGTCAGTCCAGAACGATGGCAATTCAAATTGGACGCCATATTTTGATTCGGTGTATTAGACGTTACTAATTAATCTTTCAAAGGCCCTTTTCTTGGATTTTGTCAGCCTTTTAGGTGTTGATTAGACTTAGAGGCCCTTCCAGGAGATCTTATTATGATTAGTATCATTTAAGGACCTCTCTAGGGATTTTGTTGCTAATTTGCCCTTTCGGGCTCCAAAGGCCTTGTTTTGGGATTTTGGTACGGTTTACAGTTGTAGTTAAAAGTGGGTCTACCCTTTTCTAATGCTTGCCGCATTGCTTTTTCGATTGCGCCACTCATTTTAGGATACTCATTTATTTTTTTTAATCTCTTAGTTTTTAGGCTTTATCTTTTGTATTTTGTCCATTTTTTTCTTTGTAGCTTGGTTTTTTGTCATCTTTTTATTAGCACCAGTTCATTAGTCGTCACTTGTAGTTACATAATCACTAGCATTTCGATCTTATTTAAAGCTCTTTTTTATTTCAAAAGTTGTAAATAACTGAAGGTCTCTGACCGAAACGTTTTTATAAAATTTTTTATCTTTTTTTACGTCAGAAGTTGTCCATCCTCGCATTTTTTTTTTAACTTTCTATATATACGAAAGTCCTCTTTTTCTTTGCTTTTGCACTACGCTTTTCACCGCTGTTGCGGCTCTTCAGGAATAGCAAAGTGTGTTTATTGACTTATTACGTCACAGATCTAATTGTAATTACAATAATAATGGCTATTGTAATTCGAAGCACGCGCGAGTGCTTAGCTTAATTTCAAATCATTAAGAACGGGTTTACATTTCGAAATAACAAATCTGTCTTTGTTCTTTGTCATGACCTCGGAAGGGCCGAGAATCTTGTGAAACGGAAAGATAGGGAACTGAGGGGTCAATTCCACAGCACATTCATCAATATGTTTCTACACATACAAGCTGAACTTCACTGTACCGGAACCGCAACGACCGCAATACCAAACCAAAAGGCGAAGAAACATAATTTGGTTTAACCCACCACTTAACAGAAACGTCAAGATCAACCTTGGCAGAACGTTCATTAACCTTATTGACAAGTGCTTTCCAGTCACCCACAAACTGAGGAAAGTCTTCAATAGGAACACTATTAAACTGAGCTACTCGTGCACACCCAATATGAAACAGATCATAGACGGGCATAACAAAGCCACAATCAGGAACGCAAAAATGTCCGGAGAAAGCCGCCCACCAAACTTGTGCAACCGCAGAAACGAAAACGAATGCCCTTTATGAGGGAATGTTTGCAAAGCGAAGTTGTCTACCAAGCCACAGTCGCTACCAGGGAAGAAACTCACAGGCCTCACAGCGACAGATTTTAAGACTAGATGGCGCAACCACCGAATGTCGTTCAACCACGAGAGACGGCGAAATGACACAGAGCTGTGCAAGTACCTGTGGAAACTCAAGGAGAAGAGGGAAGACTATTCGATTTCATGGAAAATTATTGCTGGGGCTAGAGCATATTCCAATGCCACAAAACGTTGCAAATTATGCCTCAATGAGAATTTTTTTTATCTTGTCTTATCCACATGAACCCTCTTTAAACAAGCGAAGTGAAATAATATCCAGTTGTAGACATCGGCGAATATATATCCTTAAGTATTCTTAACGTTATTATCGGCGCGCGTACGGTTTTCATTGTTTCCAAGATTTAAATTTTTTAAGCAATGTCATGTGATCACGTTGCTGAGTTAGTTAACCGTCACGATGCCTCAGTGTGTATGGAGTTTTGATTGATGAGTGGATCAACTTTTGTTGGTCTACGAAACAGGCTGTATTAAAATCCATATGTGCATAACTTGAGTAGTCCATTTGCTACTATATAGATATAACTAACTGCAGACAGTACTGTTTCGGCCTTCTGGGCCTCATCAGTGCAGTACTGATGCTAGGATGGAGGAGAACTGAGAGGGCCACCCCAAACGACCCAACATTTGTGGGGTCGTCTAAGCCATGCCAGAGTGCTCAAATTAGAGTAAACTAGTGAGCTGCGCAATTGCAACAGCAATTACTCATCCCAGGTAGAGTGCTCAATTTGGACATGAAAGCAAAGCTCTATATATGCCAAAGAGCTATATCTGACTGCAGACAGTGATATCTATATCTATATCTAACTGCATCAGTGCTGATGCTAGGATGGAGGAGAACTGAGAGGGTCACCCCAAACGACCCAACATTTGTGGTGTCGTCTAAGCCATGCCAGAGTGCTCAAACTAGAGTAAACTAGTGAGCATATATTAAATCAAACCAATTCAGAACTTCAGCAGTGATTCATCGTTTTATTGCTGCGAAAGTCCTGTTTCGTATGGTCTAAGGATGACCACACTCATCAGGCAACATCAACGAATGACCATTACATTTGGATGCTGGCACTTAAATTCAAAGACATGGTCGCTATGGTGCTTTCTATTTTGTTACGCGCGCTAAATAAAGGTTTTTAATTACATATCTATTCCTGTGGGGGCACGAGGATGCTAATTCATTACGTTTGTTAAGGGTGCAGAAATATTTCCTGCAGATTATTTCATATTTTTCATAAGACACAGTCTGCATTTTTTTTGACATTGTTGTAAGTTTTGCACTTTCTGATTACTTTCCACTTTGTGCTGAAAGGTATCTTGGCTTCTTTCAATTTCCATACGTGCTTTGATAGTTCAGTGGTGTTTCTTTTGTTGGCGTAACGGATGGATGCTTTGTGGTTCCTGTAACGCTCTTCGAAGTTTGTTGCAAGTCCGACGTAGTATTCTTGTTTTGTGTCGGTTGTTACGATTGCTTGGTAAACAACGTTCTTTTGAAGGCATTTTCCTTCAAGGGGGCATTCTTCATTAGTACGGCAGTTACATTCCTTGCTGGGTTGTTGCGTTGGGGTCGGGGTGTGAGCTGAAAGAAGTGTCTTGTTATGCGACGCGATGATGGATTTCATATTTGGCATACAAGAGTAGCTGAGTTTGAGCGTATGTCTATTGAAGATCTTGTGTAGTGGGTGCTCCTTCGGGAAACATTTTACATCAATGTTGAGGAACTTCCTTCCTAGGTTGGTTTTGACGTCGGAGTTCCATGGGGGGTTGTACCAAGTGATGTTTCTTTGGCGATTTCTCCTGTGGCTTCTCGCTGATGTTTGGGTAGTTTGCGGGTTGTATGATAATTTGCGTGTATACCCACTATCAGCGAGTGCCTTTTGGTACGGGGGAATGGCGTTTTTGAAAAATTTTTCGTTAGGTGAGATGCTCGCTGGTCTTTTGTTAATGTTTTCTGGGATGTTCTTAAGTAGCGCTGGGGGTGGTTGCTCTGTCGATGAATATAATTAAAATCCCGTGATGAGTGGGCAACCACGAAACAGGTCTGTAGGGATGTATATGTAGTTGTTTTATTCTGACTACCACACATTAAATATATATATATATATGTATATATATATATATATATATTCACTACATAAAATTTTCAATCGGAACACTGTTAAATTAAGCTACGGCTGCATGAATGACGTTAAATCAATTATCTCCAACCCAAACAAAGCCCAAATAAGAAAATCCACAGTCGCTGAAGGAAATAACAAAATCTGTAACCGCCGTAAACCGGACACGTGCCCCATGGATGGTAACTGCAGCGTGGAGAACATAATATACCAAGCCGAAGTAACCACGCAAACAACAAGGGAAACGTATATCGGACTTTGTGATACTCCATTCAAATTAAGATATCGAAACCACATTTGCTCATTCCGTAATGAACATTATAGAAACGCAACTGAGCTTAGTAAGCATATTTGGAACCTGAAAGACCGAAACACTGAGTACAACATTAAATGGCGCAAAGTAAAACGGGCAAGATCTTATTCAAACGTCACCAAGAATTGTAATTTGTGTTTGTGGGAGAAGTATTTTATTTTGTGTAAGCCCAAAATGTCAACCTTAAACAACCGAAATGAATTGCATCGTCCTGTAGACACTCTAGGAAATTTCTGCTAAAAATGTCATCACATTATTAGTGCGCGCCTCACGTAGCGCGCGCCACACGTTTTTCAAAACTTTGAATGTAGCCGCTTTTTTCAAATAACTTTGAATGTAACCTTTTTCAGGCAGTTGCCTGATGATTGCTCCTGATGGAGCATGAAACTCTGAGTGGCAATTAAATGTCTTGGACCAAATAACCCAATTCGTTTCTAAAAATATTATCTACTGCTCTAGTCCAACTATTGAGCACTTTGATAGTTGATAAGGAGCATTCCAGCGTAATAATTGGTTATATACATATATATTCTGTATACGAGGGAAACCCTAACCCTCTACACCCCAAGTAATCATACTTAAATAGAATAGATGTTTGAAAAGAAAATTTGCCCTGAGCGGGATTTGAACCCACGTTTCCCTGTTACTAGTAAGGTGTGATGACCCGGCACTACATCATGGTACAGATTATGTTAATGCTGGTTAAAGCACCTCTGATTCTCACCATCTTCCATTGTTGTCGTGAAAACAGTAGAACTGTTTGGTCTATCACCAGAAGAAGTGAAGGCCAACACTTGAAATTCATATTCTGTGTATTTATCAAGCTTGGTAACTCTTGTTGTTGATGTCGTTCCATTGTGAATAGTAAAGGAGGTTGCAGAACTCGAGTCTTTCTTTTTATAGTACAGTTTAAATCCTTTGATGATTCCATGTCTGGAGTCTTCTGGTGGAAGCTTCCATGAAGCTGTAATACTGGTTGAAGAGTTCACTGTGACGATGAATTGTGACGGAGGTTGTGAAGGAGCTGCAATTGAGCAGTCATGTTTTAATCAGCATCTTTAATTAATAAATAATATATAGATTCTGTAAATAGTGTAGCTAACTTACAGCTTCAACACAGAAGTTTTCATCCAGAGAAATATTAATGCCTCCCTGAGAGGGCGGCACATTCGGACTGAAAAATGTCTAAGTTTTAACTGAAATTACCTAATGTGCGGGCTTGATTAAGATAAATGTCACCGTATTTGATGCTAGTTGTAACAGATTTCACTTCCAACAGACAACACCAAAGCTTGCCATCAAAATTTTGGTACTCTTATTCTTCTCCATTACTTTAAAACTTTGTCACTATTTTTCGATTGACACTTCCTATGTGGTCATTTAAAACTCACAACTGCAGGATAACAGACTTGCTAACAAACTTTTAAAGCTATAATAAAAGATAAAACCTCGCAGAAGCCCCAAAAATACTTCATTGCATGTTTTAACATTGTATGTTACATGTACATACGTAGCTTTGACTGTTTAAACATTTTAATAATTTTCAAATCCGACTGCCAGAACATAGGTAATAAAACCTTGCAGAAGCCTCAAAAAAATTTCATTGCATGTTTTAACGTTGTATTCTACATGTAAATACGTAGCTTTGATTGTTTAAAAAACATTTTTAAATTATTCACTTCTGATTGCCGTAACATGGGCAGATTTGAAATTAATTGTGATGTTATTTCCCCTATGACCTTGTCACTTTCAAAAGTGCCAACACCCCACTACACTAGTATTCTACTACAGCTGTTATCAAATTGAACATTTGGAAGTACCTCACTGCTGCTCAATTTCGCGAAAATGGAACGGCATATTTTGCGGGACTTCAATTTGGCAATTTGGCCAAAAATTTACCTTAATAGGAAATAACTATAGATTTCTCAAAAATGGTCACAACACAGGTCTGCGTTAACAAACAGTTAGCCTCGGAATTGGAACAACTGGAGTTAATCTTCCGTAACAATAGTTCCCACAATCCTAATCTTACCATCCTCCTTTGTTTTCTTAAAAACAGCTTCACTTCTTTTTCCATCCCCAACAGAAGTGAATGCCAATATTTGAAATTCATACACAGTGTACTTATTAAGCCCAGTGACCTCTTTAGTGCGAGTTGCCTGATTGCCAATAAGCTGCTCGTTTGGTGACCCTAAAGAGCCTTTCTTTTGGTAGAACAATTTAAATCCTGTGATGATTCCATTTCTGGAGTCTGCTGGTGGTAACTGCCAGGATGCTGTTATACTTGTATAGGTGGTTGCAGTCAGAGTAAAGCCATTAGGAGGCTGTGAAGGAACTGCAAATAAAAGGTTACATCATCAATAAAAAGTAAAGATAATCATAATGACAACCAGAGTCTTTATGATCGTCATCCTTTTATCACTATAAACCAGAGAATCCCTTAATAGCAAAGTTGTTACTTTCTAATACCCTGTCCACCATTTTGTTTCGTTACACTTTCGCGACTTTACTGTATATTGATTCAATTTTAACTTTCTGCAACCAATTTGAAGTGTTCCCTTTGCATGCAAATTACCATGCATGCAATCTGTTGTAAATGTGCCATATTCAAAAATGATCTTGGGGAATCAAATTTTGTTTTTCCTTTGATTTGTAGGATGTTTCTACTGGTGAGGATAATCTGAAAATTGACTCAGAATTAGTGCTACAGCTGTTTTTTTTTTAATCATTATTATTAATGCAACTCAGGAACAAACTAAACGAAAAAAAACAAAACAAAACAAAAAATAACAGCTGACCCAAATCCAAAAATAGGCTGTCGATGACGGTATGTAGCTTACTGCACCTGTTATTACTTAGAATACCGTATTTAACTGCCCTGAAACAACCCTAGAACTTACTCACAACTTAAGATATAGTGCAACCAAAGATGAAAGCTACGTGATTAACAAAACAAATATATTATTATTATAAATACAATATGCTAACACATTGACACCTGAACCACCCGCAACTGCCCCTACCTCCCTTACTAAACAGAATTTTGTCCCCAAACTTCCTCTATCGTTAGGAGATCAACAAACAAATAAGAATCCTTAGTTTGCGAAAATATATTGATGGGTTTAGGGGGGTACTAGAGGGGCATTATTCTATTTGTTCACACTAACAGATCAAAAATTTTAAAAATATGGCAACCTATAAAATTTTTAAGTTGGATTTTTAGTTCCTTGGCGATCGCGTTAGACCTTGTGGAACTCAGAATATAAAGTGGCAATGCTATAGAATACTCTGTTTGGAAAATAATGGACGTCAAGGTCAAGCAGGGCCTAGAGACAATTTTACGACTCCATTGCCCGGTAAATATTAAGTTTGACTAACAATGTGTTCAAAAAGTATTGTTCAATAGAAGATTTTTCGTTAAATCGTGGTACTTTCAGAATTTTCATCATAACGCTAAGCAATTTCTTGCCGTGAAGTCAACTAAACAATGATCTAAGCATGATGAATTTTACGGCGTGGGCTTTGTGCCTGTAAAAAATCCGTACGTTTTCCACTTATAACAGCAAATCAAGAATTTTTTTTAATAAAATCGTCGTCCCGAAATATCTCTCCGTTATTTTCGTCTTGCTTCCTAATAATAGTTACCATGAAACTTGAGATTTCCTCATAGATGGACAAATTTGCATAATTCACTTTGGAATTTGATCCGCATATGCCTATCGCACACATGCGAAATTATTTAGCGAAATTTCTCTTTCATCTGGATTTTGAGTTAAAAATCAACAAATAATCGCAGCAATGTGACAGAAAACTCCTTTGAGGTGGGCAAATATTCCCTTGGAGGAGCAAATAATCGCAGCAATGCGACACAAAACCTGCAGGAGACAAAAAACTGCGATCACGATCCCTGACGCGAGATACGAAAATCGAACGATATCGGAGAAGACCGAACTGAATTCTGAGCATTATCCGAAGGTTTCTATTGTTATGGACATACGGAAGAACTTTCATTCTGGATAGCGTAGTATCTACGACTTCACACAAGTCCGTAGATACCAAAAAGGAGTTAAGATTGGGGAATATCGGATCAAAATAGGCAGGACTCCATGTGGGTTGAGATTCTATCGTTACACTCACTCACTCGGATTCTATTGTTTCACTCACTCACTCGGATTCTATCGTTACCCTCACTCCCTCAACAGGACACCATAGTAGCTTACGCTTCTTTTAGAGGCAGTAAGCTAAAAAAATAATTATGAGTTTGCAATGCAGCTAAGGGTGCTCATCAAGGCCTAGCTCCAAAACTGGAAGGCTACAAATAATAACAGGAGACATATTGTCAACATTCACTGGCATGCATACATTCATGTGTAAATAGTAATCATTTACTCATAATGGCCAATCAGAATGCTTACACTATATTATTCATATTGAGATAATTACCTTACCAATAATGACTCACTTATATATCGGTATATTAAATTAGGTTCATACTCATCACATACATGTAATTGAAAATTTGTAAATTTTAATTTTTCGTTTCACTTCAGAAAACTGTATGAGAAATATGTGTGTATCTGGTCTTTTGTTTAAAAGTCATGACTTTTTTTAAGACAAAACAAATAATTGTTCTAACCGTCTTCTTTTGTTCTGTTACGAACCACAGAGCTGTTTACTCCATCACCAGCAGAAGTAAAGGCCAACACTTGAAAGTCGTACTCTGTGTACTTATCAAGACCATTGACATCTTTGTCTAAAGTTGATTCACTATTGATATTTAGGGTGTTTCCTGACCCTGAAGAGTCTTTCCTTTGGTAAAACAATTTGAATCCTTTAATCATTCCTTTTCTGGAGTCTACTGGTGGTAGTTGCCATGATGCCCTAACACTAGTAGAAGAGGTCGCAGTGACTTTAAAGTTAGATGGAGGTTGTGAAGGAGCTGCAATTGGACAACAGCGCTTTAATTAGTTTAAGTACCTGTAGAAATTACTGAAAAAATTAATGTCATATCTTAACTTAGTTGCTACATGAAATTATTGCTGTTGTCTTTTGTTGAAGTAATCAGTTGATTCCACACTACCTAGATTTTTACCCTTATCATGATGTGTTTAGTATCTCATTGGCAGGAAACGTCTAACAATGATGGAAAAAATCAGAAAAATGTGGTTCACAGATCCTTTCATTATCCCTGGACTGTCACATACCACCCTCCATTGTTCTTTCGACCTCAACAAGACTTTTTGGTCCATCTCCACCAGACGTGTAGGCCAACACTTGAAATTCATACTCTGTGTACGTATTAAGCCCAGCCACAAGCCTGCGTAATGTTGAACCACTGGTAATATTCAAGAAGTAAAAAGACCCTGCAAAGCCCTTCTCTCGGTAAAATAGTTTAAACCCCTCAATGTTTCTTCCATGTCTGGCAAATACTGGTGGTAACTGCCAAGAAGCTGTAATACTGGTAGAGGAACTTGCAGTCAACTTAAGGGAAGCAGGGGGTTGTGATGGAGCTATAGATAAAGGAATCAAGTGACATTTGCTGGTTAATTAACAACATACTGTAGACACTACAGAAAAGTGATAATGCCAACCGGTATTTTATTATCGACATGAACTACATTAGAATACACTGATATTTAATTTTTCTGTAGCATCCCACTTCCACATAACCCTGTATGCATCAAAAAAGAAGAGTATCGTCTTTATTCCTAAGAATTGCTTTGTTAAATTCCAACTTTTTAATATCATACAATTCAGCACAATTGGGAAGGTAAATTTGTAATCATATCAGGGGATTATTTGCTTCATGCGCAGTGTATACATGTGCAGTCTATCACTAGTGCACAGGATCAAAGCATAGTGGATACAATATTTTGGCTTAAACTACATCAATATCTGAGGTGTTAATCCCAAAATTTTACTATGTCTAGCTCTAAGACGTTACTAAGCCAGTTAACCAGGATCAGTAACCGTTGAGGGATACTTAGCTTTCCATTAGCAAATAGCTTTAATGGTAACTTTGAAGGTGTAGATCTCGAGGGAAAAAATGTTCAAATAGTTACCTTTAGTTAGAAGTATTCCATATACCTCTACTCTCAGAATTTTCCAGCCATGAAATAGTGTTGGCACGAAGCGGATGTATCTTGCACTTGGAGATTTGTTCAGACTGTTTTTCGCTATGCTATCTTTGTCTTTATTTCCAGGAAAAACCTGTGGATGGTAGCACAAAAAGATACCATTTTCTTTTCAGGTTTTTTTTTTGAAATTAAGATAATGCATCATTAACCACAATATACACTTAAATCCATGAACATCAACTTTTAACTTAAGACAGAGAATGATGCTATTAGAATTCTCAAATAAACTTGGTTTTCGTGCATGCAAACATGCATATAATTATCCTGATTGTAGTTTATCTTCAAGATTATAATTTACCTGTTTTTGAAATAAGTAAATTATAGTGTTAGGTTACTGGAATAAGGAAAGTTATCTAGATAATTATTTCATTTCAGATCAATTGGTGACGAGCATTCTATAATAGTTGCAACATTTTAAAAGTTTTGTGTCTCACAAAGCTCTTCACAAGTTACACCACACATCAAGTCACAGGGAGAGGTAACTTGTATAGTTATATTTACACACAATTACTTGTATAACAAAAATAATATTAACGACAGAATTATTTATATGGCATTTTATGCAAAGAAACCTAAAGTCCTTGACAATGATAAGAATAAAATGAAACCTAAAATAATCTAAGATACAACCTACCGATCAAAAAAATTTTTCAGAGATGACCTAAAGGTACTAACACTCGAGCTACACTTAATGCACCTGGAAAGACAGTGCTATGCTGGGGGCACATGCAGAAAACCGTACAGTTTAGCTCTTAGGTCCTTCAAAATCATTAACGCATGCCTTTTTTGTAATATTACAGGGAGAAAAGGGGGAAGATCCATACAGCAAAGATGTTAACTTAAGGTTCACTGAACAAAAAGAGCTTCATTCCTAAATCAAACTAGTCCACACCAGTTAAGTATAAATTGTATGGTCATTACAAACACTGATGTGCCCATAAAAACAATTAACTGTTTGCAAGTAGCTTTTCCGACAACAATGTGTAACATTATCCTCTTGTCTCTTATATGTGTGCACAGGAGAGTCTCCTTTACATAAACCAAAAGTAAAGAACATTACTTTGAATTACCGAGAACTGTGGAATGTAAAGTGCACACTGCATGATCCAGTTGTACTTTTTACGTTTACAATCAGTTAAAAAAGAAAACTCATCAAAACTGAAATTTTGAAAAAGGAAACAGACCCACGAAACCCAATCTTGACTCGAAAAACTTAATAACTGCACCAGATGTAAATTTAAGCATTTATGTTCATGACCATCACATAGACCAACCTTCACATTATTGTTTTCTTTGTAGGTGTCAAAAGTGGTATCATTAAGTGATAAACGAATCTTGTAATATGCGGTCCACTCTTGTGCACCTGTATTGCTCTTTGGATTTCCTTGAGTGGCTACGGCACAGATAATATACTCATACAACATATCAATTTGTAGGTAGTCATCAACATTATTGCTATCCTTGGAAGCCCATGCTCTATCTTTATTCAGTCTGCCATTTTTTGCTGCATATCTCCAACTAAACTGTGATGAGGCCGTGAAGCTGCTATCTGGAATTTTACCAACATCTTCCAAACCTATGGCATTCATATCACAAGCTGCAAGATATTTATAATATTAATTATTATAAAACTTGAAATCTTTCCAGTTTATATCTTCTGTAACGTGTGAAGGATCTCACCCCAATTTAATTATCTGTTACATATCACAATATTTTTCAACTTTTCATGTGAGCTTCAATTCACAATGAAAGTTTGAACACTTGACAGTAAATTCATAATTAAAATATTTTAATTACTGCATAACAGAGATTGTGAAAGAGCCAGTTGCACTATGGCTAAAAAGAATTATAACCAAACTACAAGTGTTGAAAAGTCTCTAAACTTTTTGCGCCATAATATAAGGTACAGAAGTAAAAGTAACTTTCAGAGCTTTCGATGTGGCCTTGTCTAAGCAGTATCAACCTCCTGGTACATAGTTGGTTACAAGGGTTGTAACCCAATAGCCTTAAAGACGTATCGTTCTGAGCGCCATTTTACAGTGTGCATAATGTTCTTATATGGGAAGCTTTCCTTAAGGAAATAAAGACCTTTCTTCTTTTTAATATGGCCCTTCCTATGCTTAGTCCATACTGTCAAAACCCTCTTTGCAATTAGTTAATATCATGCAACTGGTGCATTTTGACTAACGTAAATAGTCTACACTTCTGCAATGAGACCAAAAAATATTATATCAACATTCCTCCCTCTTCTCTCCCTATTACCCCTCTTGATGGATTTGTCTCTTGGGTGAATATATTATACAATGTTGAAGTTGGAAGAGATGTCAAATACACGAGTTTCATCAGGGCTCTAAACTCTGCTTTTTTGCATGGGGTTCACACTTCACCTCACCGCAAATTATAAACAGCAACCACTAATTAAATTTTGGTCACCACAAAAAATAAGTTGATGGTTAGGTGGAGGGGAACACTATAATAGGGCATACATTTAACAATACATGTCATAGCATAAACATCACAATACATGTAATTATCAGCATCTGGGAAAGCCAGAAATTCCACTTGCCGCGTTCCAGTGGCAAAATTAAACCGGGTCAATGAAGAGCTAGTAAGGCTCTGTGAAGAAGGAATTATAAGACCTGTTAAGGTTAAAGAAAAACCTAATGGCAAACTTCGCATCTGCATCGATCTGAGCCAGACCAGAAACAAGGCAATCAAAAGACCAAACTACACCATACCCACAACTGAAGAGAGGCTACCTCTCCTGACAAACGCCAAGGTATTCACTATTGTTGACATTTCTGAGGCGTCTCACATTATTGAACTGGATAAAGACCCTTCCCTACTAACAACGTTCCGGGGGCCAAATGGTCACTATTGTTACAACCGGATGCCCTTTGGTATTGCCTCAGGACCAGAAGAATATCAGTGGCAACAACATGAATTTTTGGATGGATTGAATGCGGTAATCAACATAGCAGATGACATTCATGGTGCTACTGAGGTAAAAGCCGATATTGATCACGACCAAAATCTTACGCATCTACTTGAGAAGTGCAATGGACACGATCTTCAACTCTCTGGAAAAAAAATTCAACTTAAGTCCAGATCTGTTTCATTTATGGTGCACCGACTTACCAACAAAGGAGTACCGCAAAGTAAAGTAGCTACGACCACAGGAATGCCAGCCTCAGCAGAGATGGCTGCCTTGCAACATTTCCTAGGAATGTGCGAGTGCTTGTCCAAGTTCTGCCAAAACTTGTCCCAAACAGTCCTCCCATTGGGGGACCTAACTAGGATGACACTGAATTTCTTTGGTCTGAAGCTCACAAGGCAGCATTCAACTCAGCCAAGACCCTCATAGCCTCCACAACAGTGTTGCGCTATTATGACATCAGCCTTCTTCTGACCCTTCAAGTAGACGCATTTGACAGTGCCATAGGCGGGGTTTTAATTCAGGAGGGTCATGATCTGTCTGCTTCACGTCACACACCCTTAGCGCTACAGAGAAAGAGTGCTTGGGAATTGTGTCCTGTATGGAGAAATGGCATCATTACCTATGTGGAGAGCATGACATAACGGTGCACTCTGATCATCAGCCTCTAGAGACCATTTTCAAGAAACCTTTAAGTAGACCTCCACGCAGGCTTCAGAGAGTGATGTTGAGATTGCAGAACTATCACTTCATGGCCTACACTCTGTCTCGCGCACCTCTCAGTGATGGACCCCACTTCCCCTCCAGAATGATGCAAGAGTACGATGTATTTCGTGTGGATCTCACACAGATGGACCTGTCACCAAACCTTGTCAAACCCGGTACAACGAATCAGATCAGAGAGAAAACTGGGAAAGACCCATCTTTAATAACACTGCACAAAATGGTGCTTGGTTGCTGACCCTGCAAAAAGAGTGAAGTACCAGAGGAAATCAGAGCCTACTGGGACTTCAGAGATGAGATTTCAGTATATGATGGAGTGCTTTTCAAATCTCATCAAGTCATTGTTTCTGCATCACTCCAACCTAAGCTCTTACAGAAGATACACAAAGCACACCAAGGTGCAGATAATAGCATGCGAAGACCCTGGAAATCCGTTTACTGGCCAGGAATGCAGGCAGCAATCAGGCAAACATGCTCCTCATGTGGTGTGTGATCTAAACACTAAGTGAGCAGCCCCAGGAACCCATGCAGTCACATGCCATACCATCTCAGCCGTGGGTAAGAGTGAGTGCAGATCTGTTTCAACTAAATGCCAGTAATTACCTTGTGCGTGTGGACCATTACAGTGACTATATCGAACTTGAGCCTTTAAGAAACACATCAGCCATTGCAGTCACACGAGTCATGAAGACAAATTTCGCACCTTACAACATTCTCAACGAATGCATAACAGATAACGGTCCACAGTTTGTTAGCCATGAATATGCACGTTTTGCACGTGAATGTGGATTCACCAGTATTAAATCATCCCCCTATCACAGTCGAGGAAACGAAAAAGCAAAATCTGCACTTAAGATTGCGAAAAATATTCTGAAGAAACCTCGTTTTGAGGACCGTATCTGGCTCGGAAAGATTTCCATATAACCTCATACCAATCAAAAACAAAGCCGAAGTCCCAAAGGTAATCTGTTGTTTTCCTTCTGTTTTCTTTTATCCAACAATTGTATGCATAATGAAGTACAGGGTTACGTGGAAATCTTGCCATCTGGCTCTTCTGGCCTATCGAAACACGCCAAACAGGGATACCAGTACTCACTAGCACAGCAACTAATGTCTCGTAAACTTCAAGACATCATCCAAACAGCAGCAAGCCAGCTCCTCCCACAAGCCGCATCACAACAGGTTGTAATGAGAAACATCAAAGAGAGGAGAGTCCGATCAAAAGCCCATTATGACAAGAGGGCATTAGGTGTGCTGAAAACATTTGCCCTTGGGGAAATGATATTCCTGAAGCCACAACCAACAAACAAATCTCAGCCATGGATCTACAGGGAGGCAGTTGAACAACCCACATCAAGATCCAGCGTGGTCAAGACTGCATTGGGACCTGTTCCACGAAACCACACCCAAATCCGGGAGGTGAGAACGGAACCAGCTTAAAGACAGACCACCGAGATGGACCAGCTTGAATCGCATCCACACACTCTGAACAGGAGGAGGAAAGACAACCAGCTGACCCTGAGCTGGAACTAGAGAGCGGATTACCTCGAGACAAAGAATGCGGACTCTGCCGTCCACATATGGAATTAGAGAGCACAACACCTCGACCCAATGAGGGCGGACTTCGCCGTTCACAAAAGACTCGTAAATGGCCGTCAAGGTTCAAAGACTATGATATGTAGACTCAAAAGCGAGATGAACTGAACTTTAATATATCAGTATACTAATGTTTATTTGTTTATTATTCCTCTTTCTAAGAGAGAGGGTGTTGCACAACTTTTGCAATTAGCACCTCAACATTTGCACCTTCGTTAATCGCACCCACCCATCACAATACATGTAATTATCCCATCAGCATCTGGACACAATGCCTATATAAATCTGTGGACAGGCTTTATTAAACATCCTACTTTGAACATGAAAAGTAACGGTCAACAGGCCATATAATTCCTTCTTCACAGAGCCTTTCCAGCACTTCATTGACCCTGTTTAATTTTGCCACCGGAATGCGGCGAGTGGAATTTCTGCCTTTCCCAGATGCTGATGTGATAATTACATGTATTGTGATTGGTGGGTGTGAATAACGAAGGTGCAAATGTTGAGGTGCTCATTGCACTAGTTGTGCAACATTTTTATCAAAAGGTTTTCCTCTTTATAGCTTAGGGCATGAAAAACACAAACTAACAGAATAATTAGAGGGTATAATGGCTTACTACATGACTGACAAACACGGATCATCAAATTGGCAAATTTTCTCTTTCAAAAAAGACAGGAAAACATCTGTGTTTTTTTTTCTTTTTTTTCCTTTCATAAAAATGTCATATTCCTGGTGAACGTGACACAATTATGTTTCGTCATTGGTCATTGGTCGCTACGGAGTCACGTGAGAAGGTGCACGAGCCTGGGAAGATCAGTTGTGTGCGATCCTTTTGGCAAGGTCAGACGGTGTTTGCTCAACACCGAGAAAACTAGATGACTGCCAAAAATATGAGTGGAAGGGACCCCCTTTCCCAGTAGAAGAAGAAAATTTACTTTCTGAAGAGAACGAGACAGCAAATTCTTCGCACCGGGGTACAGACAAAGTGCTTGCTGATGTATTGTCGGCCATGACCCAAATGAGTTAATAAAAATAATAATAATAATAATAATGATAATAATAATAATAATAATAAAGGTCTTTATTAAGAATTATTGTGCAAACAGACGTGCAACAATTAACATGAATAGAATGAATAAGGAAAAAGGAAAGGTATTAATTACTATTGAAAAGACATCTAGCTATTAATAAAAACTGACTTAAAACGGCTTGTCTGAGCCTTAGGCAAAAATATAATTATGCGACCTAGTTCTCAACTGTCGTGTTCTCTGGGGAGGTAAGAGATCGCTCAACGCAGTGTTGCTGGAAGAGATCCTTTGGCATAATTTCTTATCTCTATTACAACCGATATCCAAGATACTGTGTTGCTTTAAGCAGTAACCCAGCTTATAACATCTGGCAAAGAGCTTATCAATTCTATACTTAAATATTTATTATGAAAAAGTAAGTCCATATTCTCAATAGGGTAGCCATAATATTTACAGATTCTCAAAATATGCAACCTACTGCTAGCCTTACTAAGTAGATAATCAATATGAGTATCCCAATTAACTAATAAATTTTCACTTGCTCAAAGGTAACACCCAATAGTTTCAGTTTTTCTTTTCTTCCTATGATCTCGAGTGGTTCAGGAGGCGTGTTAGAAGTTTTCCCTCGTAAAAGAAGTTCCCATGTTTTTGTCAAGTTGCCTTTCATGCAGTTCTTCTCGGACCATTCAATAAAGGATAGGACTTCCGTTTCGGATTCATCTAAGCCTACATTTGCCTCGATTGGTAAACTAATAGTTATATCATCAGCAAATTTAACTAGAAGATTCTTATTAGTAATAGGGACCTTAAGCATCGATGACTTTGGGTGTCACGGACGTTCGCCGGAAGTGATTTTCAGCTGTCGTTAGCCGTTGCTATGGATACACCGTCCGTCCCTGATGAAAGGTCACGTCGACAACGCTGGATCACTTAGTTTGACGTCCTGGAGAAAACGCAGAAATACAGGCGGATTTGACATTAAAATTGCCGTACTTCGAAGATGATTTGATGTCATTCACTCCGATAACCACCTTAAATTTTCTCGGCTGTTGTACTTGTAGTCATGTCAAGCTTGCAAGTTCCCGGTGAAGGAGGAAATTACGCTGGTCAAAGCAGATCCTCGAGGTTAGTTGTCGTGCAGCTTAATTTTTTTTTGGACGAAAATCTCTGAAGTCCTGCAAGTAACTTAGCGTAATGCGTACTTTGAGAAAAAAAATTCTTAGCCTTAGGTTAAAGTTAACTTCGCTACAACAGATAAATATCAAAAGTCGTCCGTTAGTTTTGTGCAACAAGCAGTCGGCATTTCCTATTTTGTTTATCTTTTTTGTCCGGCCCGGCTCAAAGTGCGACATCTAGCTATACGAATGTACACACTTTTTTCTCTTGTAATCTCTCTGAGATTGGCGGAAATTAAAGTATATAGGTAGCCGTGATACCGCCCAAACTGGTTTGAAAATAAAATGTGTGTTGCAGCTATTAAACTTACTCTTACACGTAAAGCATATTATTTAAGCTTAAGTAATAGAGCACTTTTTCCGTGTTTATATAGCCTCATCTAAACATGAGGTTGGTTGGGAGAATTCAAGAAAGTTTGCAACTGTGGTGGTTATATACCAGCCATGCCATTTGTTGGCTGACTGGTAGAATTCATATTAATTACTTTACTGACGTACTACTATCCTCTGTATAGAACATTTAAATTGGCCTAAAATCGCTGGGCAACGAAGGATTTTAAGCTTGGGAATGAAAAATATAAATTTTTACAAAAAATAGGGTGTACGCTCGAAAACTGGAAGTAATGTATAATTGGGGGGACTTATATTTACATATGCTACAGAGAAGTTTAACATTGCATTTTTTAATCATATCAGGTCAACTGGGCATGATGTTCATGTAAGCTAACTGGATACTTGTATAAGTTATCTTTTAAAGGCTGAAATTTCATGCATTGTTTTAAAACAGTGGTAAAATGGAATGGAGTGAACAGAAAGACATTCTCCAGTGCAGTGAAGTCTTGCAGGCTGAGCCATACAGGGCTAAAGAGAAGACTGTGGGGAGAGCACAGGCATGGGAGAAAATTGCCAACATTCTCAACAAAAGAGCAGAGTTTAAAGTTAACAAGAGGTCTGTAAGAGACCATTATATGGTCCTGGTGAAAAAATTAAAAAAAAAGACTTCACAATAGTTAAAAGCCAGTGGCATCAGTCCCGAGCCAACCAAGCTGGACAGGCTACTCAAAGAAATCATAGAGAGAGCTGAGGCCTGTGATCAGTCAAGAGACGAGGAGGATGAAAACACAAGAGAGAAACAACAGAAAGAACAAGAGCAAGCTAAGGATATCAGGCTCAAAGCCATGGAGTCATTGAGTGAAACGAAATGACTCCATGGCTTTCACTTTCAGATGGGGATGGTGAAAATCAAAACAAGGCCAAAAAGAGGCAATCCAATGGAACTGAAATGGTGGCCTATTTGACTTTCACTTTCAGATGACTTTCACACTCCATGACTTTCACTTTCAGATGGGGATGGTGAAAATCAAAACAAGGCCAAAAAGAGGCAATCCAATGGAACTGAAATGGTGGCCTATTTGAGGGAGCAGGCAACTGAAGAGAACAGGCTAAAAGGGAGAGATATAGAAATAAGATCTGTGCAGTTGGAGAAAGAGACTGAGAGGCAGCAATTGCTTGACAAGCAGCATAACAGCCTGATGCAACTGCTGTTACAACAGCAGCAGCAGCGATAACAACAACAACAGTTCCAGTAACAACAATAGCAGCAGTTGCTTCAAATGCAAACCTACATGGCTCAACAGCAACAACAGCAGTATAAGATGCTTATGGCAATATTAGAATAGAAAAATTGAAAAAAGAAGTGTAAATCCTCAAATATGAGCACTCTCCTATCCACGAAAATTTGAAATAAGCACCCTGTCCCCTTCCCTGGCCCAGATTTAAACATTAATACATGCTTTCAATTCAGCTTGTGAACATGTTTAAAGTGAACTGAAAAGGATCCCTCTTGAATAAGCACCCTACTGTTTTAACTCAAAATTTGAATAAGTACCCTGAACGTGTTCGCTAAGACAGACAGTGAAACACCAGAGACTCTAAACACAACATTTAATCTTGTAAGCCGAGTGCACATCAAGCGAAGTGAACGAATACATCCAGGAACTCAGATGTAAGGTAAACTGTATAAATTAACTCAAACTACATAAATTAACGTCGTTACACCCTGGGCACCACTTATTTGAAGATTTACAATATTATACCATGAAACATATATTTCATGCCTTTTATTTTTTGTAATATTGTTGGATATCTTTTGAGCTACTCTTTTAAAACATTTTTTTTAAACTATGATTGTATTGGCCCCAACCAAAGCAACAGACCGGTACATATTAACTTCATTGATCAAAAGAATCACCATCTACTTCAGTTGGAGTCTGTTAGTGTGATGAAATTGACTGCTTACATATTTTTTATGCTTAACATATTTTTTATTGCTTGTGATGTCTTCATGCTTTCTGTATTACATTTTATATAATTGGTTGATGACACAATTTATTCATACCAGTATATACATTGTAATTACTGATCCTCAAAAGGTATATTACTGATAAGAAATTAATGCCATGTATAGAACTTTAAAATTTACATGACTTGCTATAATATAAAACTGGGCACATTACCTTGAAACAAAATTTTGATTAAAAACTTAATGAACTTAGCCATACAGTGTAATGAGCATTTATAACACAAGCCCTTATTTTTATTTTGGTACAGAAGATTAAGTGATTAGACAACCACAGTCCCCACAGTTATCAAATTGATATTAGTTTTTTATTTGTCTGTCCTGTTATTGGCAATTAATTTCGTCCAAACCTGTGGATCATGTCACCCAAATGACATGGGTATGCAAATCTTTTTAGCAACAGTCCTTCTATGCGGTTGGCCTTAGTTCGTTGGTGGCAGCACAGACTCGCAGGTAATCCAAGGGCATCAGCAAGTCCAACAATGTCCATTTTTCTTACTCGAAACTCCTGAAAACACTCTGCTTCGTCCATAGAATCGAGATCAAAACGATCGTAGTCGGCGTGAGGAAATGATGGACTTTTGGAGAAACTAGCGTCATACAATAACAAAAATTCTTCTTCGGAAATAAAATGATGACTCAATGCTAGAGAAAGCTTTTCTTGAGCTTCCTTTAAACTGGACATCGTCAAGATCGAGAGCAGGCCAAGGATGTGTTTACATTTTCACGGTCGACCGACAACGTCTGTAAATTAGCGTAATTGTTTTGCTTAACGCAGTCATGTCACGAACTCTGTTGGCGACAACGTCGTTCCCAGGTTCCCCCTCCTACAAACGATCGAACGTCCGTGACGCCCAAAGTCATCGATGCTTAAGGTCCCTAGTAACAGCTTTGATATCGTTAATAAAAATAGAAAATAAGACCGGCCCCAGGACTGTACCTTGAGGAACATCCCTATTTATAGAAACATATTCAGTACTATGACCATCGACAACAACTCTTTGCTTTCTATGATTTAAAAAACTAATAAGCCAATTAATAATATATGGACTAATGTTAACTTGCTTTAATTTACTACAGAGGGAATTGTGTGATACAGAGTCGGCGGCCTTACTAAAGTCAAAGGAAAAAATTCTGACAAAATCGGACGACATGTCGTCCATGGAAAACGCAATGAAACGGTTAGCTGGCGCACCAGAAGACCATGCTACACCATCAAAAAGGAGAACATCTCCTACAACTAATACCATGAGTGATAGTGGACATTCAGACCCTGAGAAGTCAGATTCTGAGGAACTTAATTTCCCGCCCAATGGTGACCTGCCAAAACTGGGCAGCTCTGACGCATTGCTCAAGCCTTTGAGTCGGACGAGCAAACTGACCCAAAAGTCGCTCACAAATTGGCGGATATTGTCAAAAAGCGATGGGGTTCTAAGTTAGAGGAAGCCAAATTAAAAGAAAAATTGGCGAAATACAATCGACCTGATAATTGCGAGAAATTAACTGTGCCAAAGGTCAACCCTGAGATCTGCAATAAGCTGAAGCACGTGACCAGGAGCGCAGATTTACACCTTGCCAACATGCAGAAAGTACTTGTCAAAGTCGGTAGTGTAATCGTTACATCGACTGACACACTGTTGGCTATCCGTGCAGATCCTGAGAAGACCTCAGCGTCGGCCCTCACTGAGAAATTGGGGAAATTAATCACGTATAATGCTGAAGCTCTGGCATTGTTAGGCCATGTAAACATTGACCCATCATACCGCTGACGCAACGCCATCAAACCAAACTTAAAAAACGAGTATTCCTTGTTGTGTGGCTCTCAAGTACCCATCACGGGTCGTAGAATTTAGCATTCTTTGCATTCTATTTCAGTTTATTAGCATTCCCTCGGGAATACGTTTTGTTTTTCTTTCCCGTGTTCGCTATAATTTACATGTTGTAATATTCTAGCTTTTTAGTTTCATCGTCGATTTCACCGAGAGAACATCTGGTTTAGTTGCCCTTTTTTCGCGGCCTACAGCGCCGATACAATGTAAGTTCCTAGTAATTATGTTCATCGCGTTCGCTTTAGCCGCCTTTCAGTTTTATATTTCTGCATTTTGTAAACTTGTATTTTTGTTGGTTCTTTATCAGTTCAAACCTCTTCCTCTATCGAGCGTTTAAAATCATTGCTGTAAGCGGCCACGAAAGGACACGCCTTTTGGCAGTTACACGGGTTTATTGTTTGGAGATGAGCTGCAATCTCAGCTTAACAATATCAAAGCAACTAACAAAATTGGCTATGCGACTACTGCAAAGCCATAATTTATTATCGCAACCATTGCGATGGCTGGAAGGGCAAATCTTCTCACTCGAATGGGAAGCCTTTTTTAGGGTAGAGGGGCTTGTCTTCCCGGCCACACAACCACAATTCCTACAAACCACGGGAAACCGAGAAGAAATCCAGCCAGTGAAATGCTCTGATATCCCAACAGACAAGGTAAATATGTTACAGTTCCTTGAGCACAATGTGCACTGCTTTAAAGTAGGGGGGTCTGGGAGAATATTATTATCAGTGGCAGGCCTTAACCTCAGACCCTGAGATATTGCAAATGATACTAGGCCAGCCAATCGAATTTACCAGGACTCCATATCAAAGAGTAGTCCCCAAGGAGAAGAAAATCCTAGATTTGGACAAACAACATGTCATTGATACTGAAATAGCTGAACTCCTTGATAAGGGTGTTATTACCCCAAGTAGTCATGAAAAAGGGGAATTTTATCTCTCCTATTTTTACTAGGGCCAAAAAGGATGGTTCTTTCAGAGTAATTTTAGATTTTACTGGTTTTCTGAGAGTCATTGGTTGGGAGCAAAGGAGTCATGTGCCCACCATGTGTTATTAAATTAACCCATGATTGGGTGTAAGTGCTCACATCTGTTAAAGACTGACCCTCCCAGGCTCATGCGCCTTCTCACATGACTCCTTCACTCCCGACCATTGACTCACAGAATCCCAATCAAACTTCACCTTACAGATAAGCCTCGTTTAACTTACGTATTTTAGGTTACTAAATGGCCAATTTGAAAAAAGGTTGAGCTTTTATATATTCCCGAAATCATGCACGATTAAATGTACATAAAAGTTTCACACTCACTTGGTTTTTGTTTCACTCCAAATACCTCTGTTCTCATACACACCCCAACATGGTAAGTTTTTGGCAGGAATCGCACATATCTTGTTAACAGTCCATAAAAAACGTGCTTCACTTCTGAGTTCCTATCATTGTTTCCTCTCAAAACCTGAAAAAGGAAAAAAAACCACCAATGAAACCCTTACACTTGCAGGTGAGATACTGCTTCTGATAGAGAATGTATTTCCACCTTGACTTGTCCGCCTTCCAAGTAGTCTGCCCAATTTGTCCCATCTGTGGATAATTGTAGTTTGTAAGTCTTCACCCACTGATCTCCTTTAGAGTTCCCTTGAGTAGACACAGCACAGATGATGTGAAGCGTCTGTAGATCAATCTTTATATGTGGGTTAGTGTCACTTATTCCTGCACACCATGATGATCCTGATGTGTAGTTCAGTCTACCATTCTTGGCAGGTGTGCTGGAAGAAGAAGCACTTACTCCAAAGTCTGGAATTCTTCCATTTTCCATTCCAAGATTGAACTCAATACAACCTATAGATTTAAAAAAATATCTAAAGCATTATTACAAATAACAGGGAAAATAATTATTAGTAATGAACAATATAGAGGTTTAAGGGAGTAAAATGACAATTTAAAAAAGTGAATGGCCACAATTTGGCTGGCTCTTCTAGTCAACAATCTTCCAATGTATATATGATAAAAAAGAATGTTTTAACTTTGTTACAATCAATGTATCTTTGAGATCCCAAGCAATTTAGTAGCAACCATTTGCTGGCAGTCCTAGATTCATCCAGGCATCAGACCTACATGAACAAAGTAGTCTTCTGGTCAGCTATGAAAGACCCTTGGCCTGGAATGAGGACTCACGGTTGTTTTTCAAGGATTTGACTGCTATTAGAGCCATATATCATATATGGCCTGACTGGAAACAGTGGTAGCCCCTGGATAGATACATAGATACATAGATACATA
The DNA here is from genome assembly GCF_964205215.1 of Stylophora pistillata. Classification (NCBI taxonomy): domain Eukaryota; kingdom Metazoa; phylum Cnidaria; class Anthozoa; order Scleractinia; family Pocilloporidae; genus Stylophora; species Stylophora pistillata. Next base: position 5,836,069 of record NC_142529.1, on the reverse strand, counting down.
CATACTTTAGATACATACATAGATACATACATACATACATACATACATACATGCTTCTAGAAAAGGAAGTTAAGAGGTTATCCCTATGTGAGAGCTCCCTAAAAAATGTCTAAATGAAAATAAAATACTTAATTACAATTAAATATTTAAGTACAATTTACGCTGAAATTTAAAATGCTGAGGATTATCAGCTTCCACTATGTTTCTTGGCAATTCAATCCATAATTTAACAATCCTAATGAAAAACGAATGTTTATAACAATTGAGTATTGCTGGTTTGACGTAAAGTTTGTACTGATGATTTGCTCTCGAACATCTAGTTGTAGTGAAATAAAAAAGTCTCCAAATTCTAAATGGTAAAAACCAAAAACAATTTTATAACACTCAACTAAAGATAAATAAGTTCTACGGTCGGAAAGAGTAGGCCATTTTAGCATTTTGCATTGGTCTTCGTAGGACATGACTGTATCCTTTGCGTTGATTTAAAGCAAGTCTCGAAGCTCTTCGCTTTACATTCTCAAGAGCATGGATGTCCTAGACGAGGTAAGGACACCAGACACTGGTACCACATTTTCCAAAATTGGCTGTACAGTACAAGAGATTTGTAGAGCATAGAAAAAATATTTACATTAGTGGTGCCTATCGAGCGTTTAATGGAACCTAGGACTTTATTTGCTTTGTTTACAGTTATACTAATATGGTTATTCCAAGAGAGGTCCTTAGTTATTAGAACACCGAGATCTTTAAATTTACCTACGTCTTTCAGCTGTCCTAAGAAATAATTGGTTACTGACTTAATTATCACGTGAATGTGTAATTCGCATAGATTCACACTAATTTTATCTGCGTTAGATATCCCTTGCTTATTTGTCTTCCATTAATTTAAGCAAAGTAGCCATTCAAGTCAGCCCTTAAGTAAGTGTCATTCACTGGCCCTGCATAAAAATATACTCTTGATTTCATCGCACACCACATACACAGCTTTAAAAAATTTCATTTTCGTTTGGTTTTCCATCAATTGCATTGGATGTTCAAAGAGGAATATCATTAATTTTGTTTCAAAGCAAAGTGTTTTAACTTTTCAATATCTCAATATCTAAAATCATATCATGCCTTCATGCCATCAGTTGGCCACACATGTATAATTACTGTATTATAGTAATACAGTACAAGACCTGAATACTACATGTATGAAGCACAAAAGAGCCAACCTTGGTACTGTGAATGTAAAATTGGGCTAGTTCGAAGTTCTGTTACATTAAAGCTTTCTTATCCAAAGATCAGCTCATAACCTTTTTCACTGTTAATTGTTACACCATACTCAATTAAAAAAACAGTTAAACATCTTTTCAGAATTCTTACCATCTTTCATGGTTCTCACAACCACTACAGGAGAACTCTTTGGTCCATCACCAGCTGAAGTGAAGGCCAACACTTCAAATTCATATTCTGTGTAAATGTCTAGCCCACTGACATCTGTACTTAGTGCTGTTCCATTGTCTATAGGCAAGACAGTTGTTGATACCTTAGAGCTTCTCTTTTTGTAGAACAGTTTGAATCCTTTAACTATTCCATTTCTGGAGCCTACTGGTGGTAACTGCCAGGATGCTGTGATAATTGGAGAAGTAACTGCACTCACACTGAAGCTGCTTGGGGTTTGTGATGGGGCTGCAATTGAATAAATTTAGTACTAACTGGTTCTGTTAGATGTTACTACCAAAAAAAGAATCCTCTACAATTTGTCTGGCTCCCAACCTGTGGCTTCATCCCACAGTTGGCAGTAGCACCCATCTGGTATGTTGGAGGCATGGGTTCAAGTCCTGTTGAAGCCTGAATTTTTTCAGACTTCCTTAAACTGCAATTGCTTAAAATTGTAGCACACCAGGAACGTTCACTTGATTTAATCTGCAGGTGCAATTTATAAATTTATTTCATCAAAAAATGTGACAATTTTTTTCTCTTTCACCTTCACCTATCACATACCAGCTTCCTTTGTTCTCTCTACCTCAACGGGGCTCTTTGGTCCATTACCATCAGAAGTATATGCCAGGACTTGAAATTCATATTCTGTGTACTCATCAAGCCCAGTGACATTTCTACTGAATGTTGATCCATCTGTTATATTCAACTTTGTTGCTGGCACACCAGAACTTTTCTTTTTGTAGAACAGTATAAACCCAGTTATGGTCCTTCCATGTCTGGCAAGGACTGGTGGTGACTGCCAGGAAGCCATAATGCTGGTAGAAGAGCTCACAGTCAACTTGAAATCAGTAGGAGGTTTGGATGGAACTAAAATAAATATAGCAAGATGTGTGCTTTACTCTTAATTAAGTGGATCATCAGAGTAGGGATCTTCTACACAATTTAAGATAGACAGTTTGTTGGCGGAATTATAAATTATATTACACAAACACATTGTATCCTATACCTGGTATAAATCATGATCTCAATTTTGTTCAATGAAACAAAACGCGAACTGGCAGTATCTCAGAGGAGGAAATGTGGCATTTCACGTATGTACAGCTGTATGACTGGTCAGAGTCAAATTCTCCAATGAGCAGCTTTAAAATAACACTAAAACAAAGACTCATCCAACCAAGGCACACTCATAACTTAAGAGTATTTAACTCTGATTTAGCTCAATTCATTTACCCATGCATCCTTTCCTTGTTCAAATAATTGGTCATTGTGATCTCATTTTCGCCTCAAAAGGAGACAAATATAAGAGCAACACAAAAAAAAACTTTAATTAGAACTATTCCTGACCATAAACTTTTACTCTCAGAACCTCCAGAGTCTGGAATTTGTTAGTATAAAGCGGATAAACCTTGCTCTCGCAGATTCTGGCAAATAGATCATTTTTTCTCAAGGGGGGCTGAATTACCAACACAAGTAAAGCAAATAAATACCTTTAGTTAGAATTATTCCATAAACTTCCACTCTCAGACCTCTATAGCGATAATATGCTGTGGGCTGAAAGCGAATAAACTTTGCAATGGCAACTTCCTGAAGACTGTTTTTTGCAATGCCATTTTGATTGGAGTTTCCAGGAAAGACCTGTGGTTTGTGGTGCAGAATTTGAAATAATTTCATTTTTTTTCTAATATACTGTATCATGAACAAGTTTAAGTATCTGTGGTTTCATAAACAGAGACTTTAAGTTTTAAAACTGATGGCAAATAATTGAACCTGAACCATGGAGATTTGTTTAAGTAATATGTCTCTAATGGCTATAGTGATATTGAAGGAGTTATTGTTCCTTTTGTTAAAAAAAAGTAGTACAACATCAGTATGTGACCGTATAATTTCATTAGAACTTCAAATGTAATTTTCAGTGATACTTGAGGGAGAGGTAAATGTCATTTGTGAGAGATTCTAAGCACTGGTCAGACAGAACACACAAAAAAACATTTTTTAAAAGGGACTTAAATTTCACACAAATCAAATATTATATTACTCCTTCAAGAGTAACAAACTGATTAATACAATGTTCTGAATAATAACAGTGGAAAGGTATATGAAACAAACAATTGAACTGATTAATCAGACATAGTTTGAACAACCAATTAAGGGTTTCAACTTTAATCTAAGATTAAATTGAACGAGAGCTACATTTTGCATTCACACCCCCAAGTGCAAACTGTAATAATTTATTGTCCATGATGTTGCCACAAATGTTAGAAGGGAATAACATTAACAGACAAAATTATTTTCCTTTTACACAGACGCTTAATTAATAGCTCGATCTGTTGTTAAACCTTTTAATCTTTTCAATTAGCACACAAAATTAAAGATTACTGCTAGTATTTCTGTGTGGGTAATATGTCAGTTACTGTAGTTGATATTTCCTCTGTATTCTTTTGAAAATTTCCTGATTTTTTTTAAGATAAAACACATTATTAGTGTGAAGCTACGAGGTGATGGTTACAGTGATAAAGTTCACATGATGAAAACTCAATAACATATACAGGATTAACTGAAAGCAAACTGTAGATATTGCAATAAAGTAAGCACACAGGTTTGTGTTTTTGCTGGAATGAACAATTATGGGTGTTCCAGAAACAGCTTGTAATTCACTTAAAAGATAACTGAGGCTGAGTCTTGACCAAGCTAGCAGACACATCTGCTGTGTCCCTCCTTTTAACTTAAAAAAATTGAATCAGTGTGTTTTAGGAGCTACTTTTGGCTTTTTTACTTTGTACATATGTTACCCATACTCCAAGAACCACAAAGAACTCTTAATAACTAACGTTTCTAGAAGAATATATTTCTTGTTTTTTTCAAAAATTACAACAACTCTCTTCTAACTGTCCCAGATGTTGCCACGTAACAAGTCACATGTTTCCATTACGTTTACGCTCTAACAAACTTCTCCCCCGAGGAAAAGTGTCTTCTTTGACACTTCCACCTAAATAGCCGTACGCGAAAAGCACAGATGAATAGGTTTCACGCCCGTAAAGGGGAGTGCTACTGAAGGTTACACACATCTTGTACAATAATAGGATCCAGTCTCTAATAAAAGGCTGCAGCAACTGAAATCCATTTTAGCATCTCGCGTCCATAGGATACACTCGCCTCATTTGGAAGTACGGGAACTGAGACGTAAATCTAATCGCATTTTTTTTTGAGCAACCCAATTTACTAAAAGTTCGATTAAAACACAAAGCCGGATACAGATACGTGCCCAGAGTTAATGGTTATGGGTGCTTGTAGCAGATCACTCCTTGGCTGATACAAGATAGGTGAGGCAGCAGGGAACTGGTTAACCGGATGAAACACAGGTGGAGGCATGGGTGGATACTGCAGGTACGTTCCTGGGTAGCCAAAGATTACTGGATACTGGGACAAAGGTGAGTACAGGGGTAGCTGAAACTGTTTTACAGTTGGCAAACCTGTTCTCCACTGAGGATTCGGAGTATCACTCTGGGGTAATTGAGTTCCAGAAAAACTGTCGGCGGCTATGTCATGTACAGCAGCTTGGGTCTCATACGTGGGATTGCCAGGTGTGTTGTACGTCAGAACTGTTGGTGGATGTCTCTGTCGCTTAAGCCTAGGTTCCAGTTCTGGACTGTCTGGTGGGCTGTTGTTATCCTGGGCTAGGGGATCTTGGCCCTTTCTGTTCTCTAAGCCGCCTTCTTCTGTCTCTTCCAAAACAGTTCGATCGCTGGTTACTTTCCCTTGATGGGCGTGGTCCGATATTGCATCCTCCGACTGTGTCGGCTTAGGCTGTTTCTCTTCAACTGATGATTTGGCGAGCTCCTCAGTAACTGCCTCTTCTATGAACTGCCCAGTGTAAGGGTTCCCTGGGGTGATGGTATGTTTAGCAATTATTCCACTCGCGCTTGTTAGATATGAGATGATAGATAGCCAACGAGGCGCATAGCGCCGAGTTGGCTATAATCATCTCATGTCCAACAAGCGCGAGTGGAATAATTGTTTTATTAAAAACGTTAAATTAAATTATTAAGTTTTATTAAATTCTTAGCTCCCTTTTAATTTGGAGCTGACACGTACGCTTGCCATATTTGTAGATTATGGTATATTGGATGATATACCATAATGGCTAAGCCAATAAAGAGTCTTGAATTGCATTATCCAATGATCTAGTTTTTAATAATCATCATTACTACAGGTGCCATCTTCCAATTCTTCGGCCTGTGGTACGGGTATCTGACAAGCAGTGCTACGGTTGTCTTTCTCGATCCTTCCTTCCCTCCTCTGACTAGCTCCGTTTGGGATGTTAATGGGAAGGTTATTGCATGGCAATAGCAAATTCCTATGTAGGATTCTGTTCCTCCCGGGGCTAGCCTCGGGCTTGACTTCATACACAGGGCTATCTTCCTCCTTACGGCTAACGACTTTGTGAATCTGATCCTCCCAATGCGAGCGCAGCTTCCCCAGTCCATCCCGTTCTCTTAGATTGCGTACAAGAACTCAATCACCAGGCAGCAATATTGAACTTAACCACAAACCCTAAAATTCGTACAAAACGGTCATAACGTTGTTTGGCTCGTGTGTCTGCTTCACTGGACCTCTTGCCTGCCAATTTGTAGGCCTCTGTCATTGCTTTGCGCCACTTTTCGACATATTGTGAATGATTCACGTGGTTGGTTTCATCTTCAGTACCAAACATTAAGTCTACCGGCAAACGGGGATGGCGGCCGAAGAGAAGGAAAAACGGTGAGTAGCAAGCTGATTCGTGTTTCGTGCAGTTATAAGCGTGTACCACATGGTTCAAGTGTTCTGCCCAACGTGATTTCTGGGTCTCTGGCAAGGTACGGAGCCTTCCCAAGAGTGTCCGGTTGAAGCGCTCAACTTGACCGTTCCCCTGGAGATGATAGGGGGTAGTGTGAGAATGTTCCACGCCGCACAGCTTCTCGAGCTCTCAATGAAGGTTATTTTCAAATTCTCCTCCTTGATCATGGTGAATTCTGGACGGAAAACCAAACCGGAGAATAAAATCAGTGTAAAGTTTCTGGGAAACTGTCTTAGCTGATTTGTTTCTCGTGGCGTAAGCATGGGCGTAGCGTGTAAAATGGTCTATCACAACGAGAATATATTCGTACCCCCCTCTACTCTTCTCCAAATGAAGGAAGTCAATGGCGACCAGCTCAAAAAGTGAGGTAGTCACAATGGGATTTCGTGGGGCTCTAGTCTTAAGCGAGGGGGCTTTTTGTTTAACACATTGACAGACATGTCCAATATGGTATTCAATATCTCACTGCATGTGGGGCCAATAGAAGTGCTCTCTAGCAAGGTCTAGCGTGCGGTCCACCCCAAGATGACCCATGTTTTCGTGGAGTTCCTTAAGGATGCATGAACGAAGCTGTCTGGGTACAATAACTTGAGTCCTAGTTCCTTTACGGCGTTTAAGTATGCCATCATCATCAAGGGATAAAGGCTGATAGTTTCGAAAGAAACTGTTTGGGGCTGCGTCGGAGGGAGTAACGAAATAGCTTGGATATATCAACAAAGTTGAAGTGGTAAATTGGCCACCGTAACGATTATAAAAGCTGATTTTTCGAGCGTTAGCCCATTCATGCAGGAGGAGTTGCGTCTCAGCCAACTCACGTTTTCTCTCTGCTGTTGGTGGTCGTTGGCCACGCTGGACTAAATCCCTTACTCGACAAACGACCTGGTCAGTGGTTTGTGCTTGCTTCAGGTCTATTCTTGGTCCTGTGAATTTTTCACTTTTAAATGGGTCAGTCGTTAAGACGGCGTGGTCTCCTGTAAGGGCAGACACCCAGTTCACTTGTCCTCGGTCTTGAGATTTTGCCGAAGCGGCAACGGCCTGAAGGACCTCCTGTAGTACTATTTCTGCGTAAGCTGTGTCCTCAAAAGGAATTCGAGATAAAGCATCGGCATCAACGTTAGCTTTTCCTGGGCGATGGTGTATGGTAAAATTGAAATCAGCTAACTCTCCAATCCAGCGCAAACCGGTGGCGTTCAGTTTTGCAGAGGATAAGACATAGGTGAGTGGATTATTATCAGTGAACACTTTAAAACTTGGTGCGTAGTAGAGATAGTCTTGAATCTGATCGCATATAGCCCACTTGAGGGCTAGGAATTCCAATTTTCCAGAATGGAAATGATAGTTCTTCTCGTCTGGAGTCAAGTTGCACGACCCGTACCCGACAACACGAAGAATGTCATCCTGATACTGATACAACACGGCGCCCAAGCCATCCTTTAAGGCGTCTGTATGGAGGACAAACGGTTTGTGAAAGTCAGGATACGCCATTACCGGAGCACTTGTGGTCGAGTCGATAAGAGTCCGCAAGGCATATTGATGAATATCAGTCCAATCCACCGAGTGTTTTGCCGGTAATTGGCCATTGTTACTGCGGTCCTTCCCAGATTTGTCCAGCTGAACTTGCCGTGGAGAGCGACTAGCTGTCTTCACCACATCATAGATCGGCTTGGCGATTCTAGAAAAGTCTTTTAACATATCGCCGGTAATAGCTCAGGAAACCCACAAGTTTGCGCACTTCACTAACTGTCTTTGGAGGCGAGTCTCTGAGTGCAAGGACAGGCTTAATACTGCATGGATCTGTTTGTAACCCTCTTCTGACACAATTCGCCCGAGGAATGTCACCTCTCTCTTAAAAAAATTTGCATTTTCGAGGTTTCAGTTTGACCCCATATTCTTTTAGTCGTCGAAGAACCTTGCACATTTTTTCGATGTGATCCTCAAAGGTGTCACTGAATATGATAATATCATCCAGGTAGGGTACACAAACAGTGTCTCTCAAGTCTCCCAAACAATTCTCCATAAAGCTTTGGAACGCTCCAGGCGCGCGGGAAAGACAAAATGGTATCCGGACCCACTTGTACAAACCCCATGGGGTAATGAAAGCCGTCAAAGGCTGACTATTTGGACTCATAAACCCTTGATAGTAAGCTTTTCCCTGGTCAAGAACAGAGAACCATGAGTTGCCACTGAGGTTATCCAGCATCTCTTGTATTCGGGGTATCGGGTGGCGGTCAGGTCGAGTCTTCTTCTTTAGTGCTCTGAAATCCATGCACAGCCGTAAGCTGTGGTCCTTTTTTCTCACACACACGACCGGAGAGCTGTACGAGGATGACGATTTCTTTATAAAATCCCGGTTTAACAAATCTTCAATGTAGGCCTTGACCTCTGAGTAGAGTGGTTTAGGTACTGCTAAACCATAAACCATAAACTTCTAAACCATAAACCTCCACTCTCCTGCTAAACCATAAACTTCCACTCTCAGACCTTTATAGTTATGATATGTTGTTGGCTGAAAGCGGATAAACTTTGCAATGGCAACTTCCTGAAGACTGTTTTTTGCAATGCCATTTTGATTGGAGATTCCAGGGAAGACCTGTGGTTTGTGGTGCAAAATTTGAAATAATTTCATCACTTTTTTTTTCTAATATACTCTATCATTAACAACTTTAAGTATCAGCCATTCCATAAACAGAGACTTTGAGCTTTAAAACTGATGGCAAATCATTGAAACATGAACCATGGAGATTTGGTTAAGTAAATGCCTCTAATGGCTGTAATGATATTGAAGGACTCATTGTTTCCACTTGTTAAAAAAAGAAGTACAAAATCAGTATGTGATCATGTATTCTTTAGAACTTCAAATGTCATTTTTGGTGATACTTGAGGGAGAGGTAAATGTAATTTTCGAGAAATTCTAAGAGGCATTGGTCTGACAAAACACCAAAAAAATACAGATTTTTTGGAAGGGACTTGATTCCACAGAAATCAAATAATATACTCCCTCAAGTGTAAAAAACTGATTAATGCAATGTTCTGAATAATAACAATGAAAAGGTAGATGAAAGAAACAATTGAAATAATTAATCAGACATAGTTTGAGCAACCAAGTAAGGGTGTCAACTATATAATCTAAGATTAAACTGAACGAAAGCTACATTTTGCATTAATATTCACAGCCCTAAGTGCAAACTGTAATTGTCCATGGTGTTTCCATAAATGTTAGAAGGAAATCACATTAACAAACATAAAATTATTTTCCTATTACACAGACACTTAATAGCTCTTTTGTTAAACCTTTTAATCTTTTCAATGAGCACACAAGGATTATAAACTGTTAGTATTTCTGTGTGGGTAATATGAGTTACTGTAGTTGATATTTCCTCTGTATTCTTTTGAACATTTCCTGATTTTTTAAGATAAAACAGTCATATTAGTGTGAACCTATGAGGTAATGGTTATAGTAATAAAGTCTACATGATGAAAACTTAATAACATATATACAGGATACTGAAAGCAAACTGTACAAATTGCAATGAAGTAAACACACAGGTTTGTGTTTCTGCTGGAATGAACAATTATGGGTGTTCCAGAAACAGTTTGTAATTCACTTAAAAGATAACTGAGGCTGAGTCTTGACCAAGCTAGTAGACACATCTTCCGTGTCCCCCCTCATAACTTAAAAAAATTGAATCAGCAAGTGTTGTAGGAGCTACTTTTGGCTTTTTTAATATGTACATAAACATGACCATCATTCATGTATACAGTCCAAAACCACTGCAACCTTGAGGAAAACTGAATTACCAATTGTTGTAATGATTAAAAATCTGTTGTAATAGTGTAAAACAAGGATTAAAAATGGGTCAAGAAAATGGCTACTCTGCTATTAAGGAGAGGTGGCCACTTTAGCAGGGTTTGAGCCAGGCCACGCCATTGTGCCAATCCCGCACTGCAATCAAAATTGTCCCTTAAAAAAATGGCCAAAGGGACAATTATTTGTCGCCTTCAAAATTTAGGGAAAAAGGTCGAAAGGAAGCACACACAAAGAGATTTAGTTCAGTACAGAAATCTAGCCACATCTAAAACAGAACATGAAAAGAATATTTTATCGCACGTTTCAAAAAGTTCATTCTAAAGTCACATTTCTGCAGTCACGCTCAACTGGACACGTGCGTCTCATGCTCAACCAAGCGTGGTGAACTTTACATTTGGTGTGTAACATGTCACATCAAAAACGTGTTCGAACATTAGAGAGCTTTTCAGCTCCAAATCGAAGCCAGCGTGAATCTGCAAAAACTGGCACGGAAGAAGAACCGGAAGAAACGGATGAGGATCAAAGGAAACCGAAAAAGTCATGAACTTTCCAGAAAAACCTGGTTGCAAGATCACACATGGTTGCGCTATGAAAAGGAGGCGATGTTCTGCTATTTTTGCCGGAAATCTAAGAAGACAAACCCCTTTGCATCGGCAGAAGGGTGTACAAATTTTAGAACCTCAACTCTGCAAAGACTGTAAAGAACATGAGGATGCTGTTAGTGAAGAAGCTATGAGGGATACGTTCAGCTGGCCAAGGAGGATATAGCAACAGTCAAGTACGACTCACTGCTCAATTTTCTGGATGAAGTTGGCTTCGAAAGTGTTAAGAATCTTCGAGTAGGAGGAAATGCTACCTACCAATCTCATCAAAGTGTCGAAGGTATGCAAGATGCTATTGCTACTGTTCTGAAGTCTAACATTGACAAACTAGTAGAAGCCAGCCCATTCTTTTCTCTGTTAATTGATGAATCAACAGACTTCAGTAATCATGAAGATCTTCTTTATGTTAAGTTATTGAATGAATTTAAACCAAAACTGCACATTTTAGAAAACATCAACGTTCAGGATGGAAAGGCCGAAACTATTACCACTGCTGTTAACTTGCTAAATAAATGGAAAGGAGAAACTTGCACAAAGACAAAATGACAGGATTCGGCAGCGATGGAGCGAGTGTCATGAGAGGAAAAAACAATGGAGTTTCAAAACAAATGAAGGACGATAGTCCATTTCTTGTGTCTATCCACTGCATGGCTCACAGGCTTGCACTTTGCACAAGCCAAGCAGCTAATGGTATTCCTTATTTGGCAAAATTCAAAGAGATCCTTACTGATCTGTACCGCTACTTTGACAAGTCTGCCCTCCAGTCACTAGCAGAATTTGAGACGATCTTTGAACATCCTGAGCTAGAAATCAAGGAAGTGTTTGATATCAGGTGGCTTTCATTCTATGGTGCTCTGGAGACAATGTACCGCACTCGGCCGTCTCTTCCGGCCTATGTGGAATCCCGACACCACCCCCGTGGATTCAAAAAGAGCCTGAAGGAGTTCAATATCATTGCCACCCTCTGCATGATGATGGATGTGATTCTTATTCTCACATTCATAAGCCTTGCTTTACAAAAGGAACATGTAGAGCTTGCATCAGTTCAGGCACGGGTGAAATCAACTATTACTCAAATAACAGCTCTTAAGAGTAACAACGGCAAATTCTCGTCCGAGATTTTGCCATCATAAGATGATGTTTCAGAAGTTAAATGGAGTCGAGAGAACACTACTAAAGTGACTGCATGCCTGTGAAATTCAACAATTTGAATCAATGAAAATGAAATTCCTTGACAATGTCTTACTAAATCTTGAAAAGAGATTCCCCATAGATTCCACAAATTGTAGTTAATGCATTCGGGATTCTTAGTCTCCACAATGTGCGTTTTCAAAATGAAAATCTGTCAACCTACGGAAATGAAGAGCTGGAAACGTTGCTTTCCCATTATGGATCTGCAAAGGAACCTAAGGTGGTAAAGATGTACCAGCAGTTGTGGATGTCAAAAAATGCAGAATTGAATGGAACTTTGTTAAAGGGCTGGTTGTTGGAGAGCATTACCCGTGGGCCACATTGCTGAACTATGGAAAATGCTTGCTACCCATCATAGCGATGAAGTCCAAAATTTAATTAAGCTTTGTAAAGTCGCACTTGTATTGCCTACTAATATAGCTGGCTGTGAAAGAGGTTTTAGCGCACAGAATCAAATTAAGAACGTTGGATGTGCTCATGACCATTGACATTGAGGGGCCACGTTCCAAGGACTTTGACTTTTCTACAGCCCTTGATGTTTGGGCTCCAACCAACAGAAGAGATCATACATGTACGTCTATCAGTAATTAAGAAAGGAATTGAATTTTAAAAGGGGATGCCAGGACGAGATTCTGCTGTGAAATGTTTTAAAGTATAAAGCATAGTCATTGATCCTCCGTTTAAATTTGACAAAAAAAAAAGTCTTCACACCAATAACTTAACTTTTCTTGTTTGTATCAAGGATCAGGTGAAAAAAAATGTTTTGTTGGCTTGCCTGTATGAATGTAAAAAAAATGTTCAATAAAAATTAATTTGTCTGTCCCCCTAAAAATAAAAATGTCCCCCAAAATATTAGCAAAGGGGACAAATTCTCCCCCAGTGATCAAATCCTAGCTCAAACCCTACTTTAGGAAAGAAATTACTTGAGAAAGCAAATTAATTTCCTTAAGCTTACGTCTAGGTAAATACAAGCATGGTGTTACAGTCCTGCAAAAACTGATTGTAAGTGAACTATTTTGTCTAACTTAAAATAACTTTGAAGTTCATATAAACCAACCTTGTCAGCATTGTTTTCCTGATAGGTGACAAACTTTGAACTATTGAGGGATAATTGAAACTTGTACTTTGTTGTCCACTCCCTAGCCCTTGGATTTCCCTGCGTAGCTACAGCACAGATGACATACTCAAACAGCAGGTCAATTTGAAGGTAATCATTAGCATTGCTGTTCCCCTTAGGTGCCCATGAATATGTATTATTTAGGCGACCATATGTAGCTGCATATATTGAACTATATTCTGACGAGGCTGAGAAGCTGCTGTCTGGAATAGTGTCACTCTTGGCTACACCAATGGCCTGCATAGAACATTCTGAAAGGTAATAATATATAATCAACCCTCCCTAGATAATAAAATGTAGAAAAAATATAAAACAGAAAATGCTTAGAATGGCTACTTGTACCCCTGTAATGCATCTTGGTTGAGTGCTGCCCTTCAATGTGCACTTCAATTCGCAAAAATTACAATTGAACTTCAAACAAAAAATAACCAGATTTTATTAAAGTTCAGAATGAAGTTTCTCTTGGTGGATTTTTAAACAATTCAATATTCATAAGACTAACAGGTAATCACATTAGTGCCTGGATTTCTTTGATGAGTGCATAAAAGTCATATATCTACCATTTAATTTTACCCAAGTACAGTATAGTACTAGTATAGGTATTAAAATAATTTTGAGTCCAATTCAGTGTTACTATGAGCATGAGCAGATTTTTCAAACTTTCAAAATTGCAAACAAAATTGCACTAGCTATTAGTATGCGGCAAGTGGAATTCTGTAGTCTTTCAAAAATTTACAAGATAGTGCTTACTAACACAAAATCACACAAATCATGACATTATACTTATTAATTATTTACACAAAAAAAGCATTCTAGTAAGACAAGACAAACAAAATTTTGTAGGGACAGTGCATGAGTGCTATTTGTAATACACACTCAGTTATAACTTTGCACTTAATTAACTTGAGAAAAATGCACTCAATCATTTTCAGCCAAATTATCAGAGGCACATGTATACCAGCTATTATCTAAAAATTAACAAGCATAAGAGGCACACCAAATCAAAATATATAACAGACAGTAGGTTTGAGAAATTTATTTAAAGAATAGTCTTAGACTACACCCTATACAATACTAAATAATAATATGATAATGGAAAACATGCAAAAATAAGTATAGGTTTCAAACTCACTAAGCTTTTGTTCCACTCCAAACACCTCTGCTCTCATACACACCCCACCCTGGTGTGTTTTTGGCAAGAATCGCAGGTATCTTGTTAACACTTTATAAACAACATGCTTCACTTCTGAGTTCTTGTCATCATTTCCTCTCAGAAACTTCAAAATAGTAAATAAATTATAGTCAACTCAACATCAGTTAATTTTTTTGGCAAGTTGAGAAAATAGTGAGAACAAAAATATTGAAAGACTTAGTGTAAATAGCATTAAGATCAACAATTCTTAGCACAAGACTTCAATATCACTCCACCTGAAAGATACTCTTTCATATCAGACTTAGAGTCCATGTTATATTACTTTTGTAAAAATAGCTGTCATTTTTTTGAGCAGTTAATTTATCTTTCACATTGTATCTCCTACATACCTTAACTTGTCCGCCCTCCTTGTAGTCTGTCCAAGTTGTCCCGTTTGTGGAAAATTGTAGTGTGTAATTCTTCACCCACTGATCTGCTTGAGAATTCCCTTGAGTAGACACAGCACAGATGATATGAAGTGTCTGTAGATCAATCTGCAGATATGGGTTGGTGTCATTTGTTCTTGCACACCATGATGATCCTGATGTGTAGTTCAGTCGACCATTCTTGGCTGGTGTGGTGGCACTTTGTACAGAAGAAGCAGTTATATTACTGTTTGGAATTGTTCCCCTTCCCATTCCAAGATCTAAATCAAGACAAGTTCCTGTAGAAACAACATTTTGTTTGCACTATAACATATTCATGATAATTATTGCAAAAGGGATAATGGGTTGGCTGTGAGAGGCAATTATGTGTTTGTATCAGTTACCTCTACCATAATGTCCATTTCACAGACAGTAATTAAAATTAGAGCTAGCCTGCTTCCAAAATGATTTTCCAATTTCATTACAAATTAAGAATGTCAGTCCTTATTAAGCTTTACACCCTAACATCAGTATGCAAGTTCTACAGTCCACTGTGCTTTTAATCAAAATTTTGTACACAGTACACTGTGCTTTTGATCAAAATTTTCGTACATGATTTTTTTTTCATTTTCGTGTTCAGTGCGTCTCCTTCACCTACTCTGTCAAATTTAAGTCTAGACCGAGCGCCAGAAATATCTTTTTTTGGGCCGTTAAACTCGCGATTTCGCGTCCGCCATTATTCTTCGTTTTCAGCCACATGATCAAATTTTGTAACGTAAGTCGCGACCGCCATGCTGGTGGACATCTGTTAAAGTAAATATGGCTTCGGTAGACGCGCCTTCGAGCGAAAGTGTTCCTTTTTCGGAGAATTATGGCAGTCTTACCGGTTCTGCTAGGGCCAGGTATCAAGTAAAAGTTCTTATCTGTGGATCTGATCCATACACGTTAAAAAAATCGGAGTGTAGCGAGGATTTAGTGGATTATCCTAGCGTGGAATATCCCGACATTGTGAATTATCTGGTACTCCAGACCTCGTGGATAACCGGGCAGCAAATGAAAGCGTATAAGTCATGTGTGGGACTTAGAACAGAGCCTGATGGAGAATGGATTTGCCCTTCATGTGCACCATGAAACTGATGTGCAAAAATTTGGAATTGCTGGCATAAAGAAATGTTGTTGTTGATGATGTCCAAAGTTATTCAGTTCTTGAATTTATTTGTTATGATACCTTTTGATTACAATAGGAACATTTTTTAAGCTACCTATACAAAAGATGTTAACCCTTTCATTAGCCGCTTTAGGCATTTTTATCGTTGGTTGAATGTTTTATTAGTATTAGGAACCACCATAATTATTAATAACTACACAAATTTAATTCAATTCCGTTGACTGTAAGGTATGGATTAGGCCTAAAAGTTATTTTTCTTAACTTAGAAACTCCTTGAAGAGGAAATTGTTGCTGAATTTAACATCATATTTTCTCAATGATACCTGATAAAATATTGATACTCTCACAAAGGGTCTAAATACTCTAATTAAAAGGCACAGACACTCTGATATATTTGTAAGGGCACAGCAAGTTACTGCAATTTTGTCTATTGGAGCCTAGTCATCACCTTGCCGAGCTGTCACCAGCTGAATAGGGAGTATTTCTTACAATACTTTCTGCGGACAAGACCAATCACCCTTTCCATGTGGATTCGGACATAAGCAATTTTTCTGGTTTGCTCCACTTCCTCTGCAGACAACTGTTTCTTACCTCTAGTAAATGCTGGTATATGAAGGTGAGCTTGATAAAGACCAACAGGGTCAGCAATATCAAAGCCCCTGTCAGTAAGCAATATGTCCCCAGGTAAAAGCTTTCTCAACAAACCAGACTTTTCTGTGAGATATTTGTCACTCACTCTCCCACCCTGTGCTTTTGAAATGAATGAGATAACACCTTGTGGTGTTACACCAATAAGAAACTTTATAGTATTGTGATGATTATAATTAGACCAGGTCATTGCCCTAGCAATTAGCGTTAAATCCAATATTAATCAAACCAAGAAATTTATTGACTGTAAAATCCTTAAACATCGATTCAAAAACGTTTTTCTTGAAAAACCTATTTCTACCCGAAAAGCCACATGGGACAAAGCCACCGCCAGGCAGTTCCCGGATGGTCACAACAATTAGGCTAGATGGTCTTTCCATAAAGATCTCAAAGCAGTCAATGATGACTGCAACTCTCTTGCAAAAATTGTGTTGAAAAACTGCTGGCATGGTGGCTTGCAGTTCCTCATGCTTTGGCCACTGGATTAAAAACTTTAGTCAGATAGACACTACATGTGTCCACTTGTCAAAAATTCTTGATGTGGTTGGCACAGATATATTGGAACAAAAAGCTAAATCCAGCAATGGAGAATTGAGTTTAAGTCTAATTAAAACTATAAGAAACTCTTGAAACTGGCCAAGTGCATTTTGGGTGGTTACTTTTATGCGAGGAGCAATAATATTAAAAACATACATTAAAAGGGAAAATGTGGGGACTCCTTTATAAAACTTCGTTTTTTCGTCATTATTTGTAAAGCTTTCCATAGTTAACTGAAGAGACAGTTGTTGTCCCTTTGTACTGCTTAGCTCATCAGTGATGTGTTGCAAGTAGATCTGCTGTCTGTCCAGTTGAGTCATATCGAGGTCAGTCTGGTAGCATCCCTCTGACAAAACCTTTTCTTCAGTCTGACAAAATTGGTCATGTTTATCATTATCATTACAATCACTGTTGTCAGCAAGGTTAATGGCATCATCAATTGGACATGAACCTGAAGTGCCATCATCAATGGGACATGACCCTGAAGTGCCATTCTCAATGGGACATAACCCTGAAGTGAAATTGCTTGTGCGTGCTGCCATGAAAAATATAGATGCATCATATGTCAAGTGTATAATTTTATTTAGTAATGGCTGTATAAATATTCCAACATAGGCTTGTAGGTGGCACGAATGAAAGGCCAAAAACAGGGTTGCTGTTGGGTTTACCAACATATCTGTCTTACTAAATACAATACTGTCTACAATTTGAATTAATTGAAATGAAAGGGATAATATTATTCCATATAAACTTGCATTCTGGCACAGTGACAACAAGAAGACAAAACGCAAGTGCCAACATTATTGTTAGTTAAGACACAACACCCTCCCTCGAAGAAACTTGAAACAAGTAAGCAAGTTTGCGATTAGGACCGCATTTGGGTCATGACAAAGTACATTTACAAGGTGTTTCAGTCTCGACAAACTCGCTGCATTGTATAACCTCCTCCACACCGCTGTCTTGGGTAGTACTAGAGGAAGTTAACTCATCATATTTCCGCTTGTTTTCATTCCTCTTTCGAGCACAAGCATTTCGATCAACTGCCAGGGAAACATTTTTAATTTTGTCGTGACCAAGATTTATGGTAGGTGCCCAGTAATGGTTGGTGGTGTCCTGGAGATCAGCACGTTCTCCTACAAGTAAACATTTATTAATGTCCTATTTCTTTGACAAAATTTCTATGTAATGATAACAAATCGTTAATTTAGGTCATTTTGTCGGACAATTCGCAAGAGATAACTTGGTTATCTCCTGATAATTCACGCAAATTCAAAGACGACAGACCATACGTGCGAACATGTGCGCGAGGTGATTCGCTATCATTTGGTTCGGTCGACAATTTTATTCCTTGTGGACGTGAGGACTGATTCCCGAGAAGAGATTAAAAATTTTACCAAAGTATTTCACATTATCTACTTACCAGAAATAAAATGATTGTTACAAACGCGAGAGTTTTCAGCTTTCTCAGTTGTCGTCAAACTCCTTTCTGTAAATACTCGCGAAACACTCCCTTACCAAATCTACATATGTGTGACATATATGTGACATAGGTTCAATCGTTGCACATATATGTCACATATATGTGCATATATGTGACATATAGTTAAAATGCTACAGTCATTTCTACATATATGTCACATATGTTTGCATATATGCGACATATATGAAAATTGGCAAGGATGAAAACATATATGTAACATGTATGCAAGTTTGCACATATATGTAGCATTTATGTTTGCTCATATTTATAGATATAGCCTTGCATGGACTGATACAGTAAATTGAGGAGTCCCTAATTCCATTGTAGGGTTCAAATATTACATGATGCACTGCTGTTTTCATTTTTATTACATTGTATGAATAATAAACTTAAAATGGAAAAGTGCTTATATCAATCTCTATGAGCACATTATATATACTCATGCATGCAGATCTGATCGTGAACTATTAAATATTTAACATTTTACCAATCCTACTTAAATGATAACGTCAGCTTTTATAATCGTAACAGTGGTCAATTTACCATTTCAACTTTGTTGATATATTCAAATTATTTCGTTACCCCTACTGACGCAGCCCCAAACAGTTTCTTTTAGAAACTATCAGCCTCTGCTTAAACGATAGCTTGCATGTATCCTGCTTGAACCTTTCTCTCAAATGAATTAATGCAATCCAAGTTTTTGGTGAAGCTAGGCTGGGTTATTTATGCTGTCATCAGAACAAAAATTGCTTAAATTATTTGATAAAAAGTGAGATTCTTCTGAACTACAAATACCAAAGAGAAATACCTGAATTTCTGTGCCACTAATTCTTTAAATACATGTAGCTAAAAGAGGCAAACCATATAGCAAGGATAAGCTCTGATGGTGTGGGTCTCATGGCTTGTGTACAGCTCTACCTTATGGCCCATGCATGTATCAAGTCTGCAAAGTACTTTTAAAGTGCATTCAATGAGCTGACACACTTAATTGTTAAGTAATCCAGGAATACAGTGCAAATTAATCGAAGCAATTACACCTGAAAGACAATTTCCATTTAGATTGCGAGCAACCACCAAAGTAAGGATCAAAAGAACGCTCTCAGACAGTTTAAGTAGTGAACCTGGGTACACAAAGGGATCCTTAAAAATTTCTGTTTGATTGGAGATGTCGCCACCAACTGATTTCTCTTCATCATCTGAAAAGCTTTCACGATAGCTTCTTCCATCATCTTCAGAGACACCGCTCCAATTCATGTCCAAAATATCATCGCTGTTGTCTTCAGGTGAAGACATTCCTTGATGGTCCGGAGATGAAGGCAATGACATATCTGACATAGTCTCCGACATACTGAAGTCCGCATTAATTGTCATCACGGTCATCTGAATACTCTGATTTGCGATTTCCTAGCGAAACATTCCCACTTTCCTCGGGAGTTTGCTCATCTTTATCTGAGGTAAGTTGTACCGTTTTATCCTGCTGTCGATAAAAAGTGCTTTTGGGTTTTTGAAGGGATACTTCTCTTCGATGAATGTTGTGGCGATCTCGCTTTCTTAACGTTCCACCATTTTACATGGCATGTAAAGCGCATGCCCTCTCATCGCGAAAGACCACAATGCCTGAGGGCACGCATCACGTGGTAATATTCATGTGATTAGACAAGAGCGTCGACAAGAGCGGGAGTTTTTGAGTCGCAAGTTCCGAAGCATTGTTTCATCGGATAAATTTCGCTAGTGTCCTCCCATTTTGGACAACTTCTCTCATAATGAGAGAAACAAAGGCGCCTTCTCGCTTCGCTAACGGCTTTGGTAAGTCATGCAAAATTAACTGCGTTATATGGATAGTTGTCTTAGCTGCGAATAAATGCTTTCCGTTGTACTTTGGTTCCAGAGGAATTTTGTTTCAAAGCTAGGCCAATTGCGGATTCAACTTTGCCATAAAGATTCGCTACCTTCGGCATGTTTTGAGAGCGTGAAATTTCGGGTCATCCTCAGTGTAAAAACCTAATGAGGTTTTCTTTGTTTCATGAGGAATTGTTTTGCTGTACGCTTTTGTTTTTAATGTTTTGTTGTCTTTGTTTTACGTCACTCGTGAGCTTTACAGGTTTTTACACCGAGGATGAGCCGAAATTTCCGTTTGTTTTCATTGATTGACCTGTAAACTAGCTTCTAGCTAAGTGTTTCTCCACGTTAAACTGTTCATTATTATATTAAAATCCGCCATTTTGGAAACGGGGCAAACAGATCGAGAAGTGTTTGTACGCAATGTCAAAAAACATCTGTAATATAAAAATCTGGACAAGACTTCCGTATTATATCCCCATACTTGATTATGCATTCAATTCATGGATAAAGGAAAGCAGAGGAAAAACAACGTATTTCCTTTGGGACTACAGCTTTGTTTTTGATTGGTAGGGGGTTATACGGAAATCTTTCCAAAATCTGCACAAACGTTGAATGGTGAGGGTAATATGGAGGCCCAAGCATTTCTCTATTTAAAATTGAGGGGGATATATAAAGGTAAGCTGAAAAGTGGGTGATCGTGTTTTTAATTTTCCTTACATCTGTCTGTAAACCCCGCAAAGTTTTCAAGGTCAGGGAAGAGTTACTGGGGAATTTTGCAAAAAGTCAGGGAAAATCTTAGTTCTCGTCAAAGTCAGTGAAAAGTTGGGGAATGTTGATTTGAGGGTTCCACAGAGGTTGGTGAAGTAGTCGATCAAGTGTAGCAAATCGGATAGAAAGCTTAAAAGCGATGGAGAAGTGTATCATAGAACAATAGAACTTTGCTATTCCGAGAAATTTTGTAAATCGTTCCCTGCATGTCTTTAGCCTTAGCCATTTTATATTTGAGTTGTGCACCCCAAGGAAATAAAACAAATCATCAAACCCTGCTTAACTCTGTGCTAATAATATTTTGTGCACTGCGCTTTCGATAATTTGGTAATTAATTTAATTCAAGGTCAGTGAAAAATGTTTTGAGGTCAGTGAAAAGTCAGAGAAAAGTCAGGGAATTTTTTGGGTTCCAATGAGTGGCAACATTGTGTTAGTATCACTATATTTAAGATATAT
This sequence comes from Stylophora pistillata, assembly GCF_964205215.1. Taxonomy (NCBI): domain Eukaryota; kingdom Metazoa; phylum Cnidaria; class Anthozoa; order Scleractinia; family Pocilloporidae; genus Stylophora; species Stylophora pistillata. The sequence goes on along the minus strand of NC_142529.1, from coordinate 5,814,639 downwards.
CACAAACTAATTTATGATTCTAAGTATATATCTTGCTTCTCATTTGACAGCATTTGTATAGTCCCAATTCAAGGACTCAAAAGTGGCCCTTGTGCGAAAAACCATCCAGGACACGTGCACAGGATGCCACAGAGGAATTTCAAAAAGGAAAGAATGTTGACACTATATCGTTAGCATGCACTTGCGTTTTATGACCCTTAATCTTGTCCAATACATTCCATTAAAGTTCATGCACTCATCAGTAACCTATATGGGCAATAGACTTATCATTTTCTCAGTTGAATGCCTGGTTTATTGTTTGATGGGTTCTGAGTTAATGTTTTTGAATGTTGCATATTTGCGGGACCATCATTGAGGGAGATTGATATCTGCTTTTTTTTATCTATAATGCCCTTGAAAATAGAAAAAAAATTGATTGTGGCAATTGGTGTGCTTTAACTCAAGAGAAGTTTCTCCAACTGACCTGTAATTTACCAAGTACATGTCACTGGTGTACATGTTGTGGTCCAGTTTTATCCTAGGTTCAATTTTTATTTTCGTTTGTATTAATTAAACTCTATCATTATTGCATATAGCCATATATCCAAAAACAAATGGAATTAAAATTTGCCTGTAGGATAAAACTGAAATACATCACTTTGATGTGGTACGTTGTAATTCAGGCCATTTTATTGATGTAAACACTCATTCACCTTGTTTAAGGAGGAATACAAAATATATGCTTTGTTTGCCACAACCATATATGTCTATCAGCATTTTCTTGCTTTACATTTGGGTACAGCTTTTCATTTGCATATATACAGGCTGTCGATGTTTTATATAACTGTTTAATATGAAAAAAGATTGGCTCATAAAATTTAGAAGAACTGCAGAAATGTAATGGTCAAGAGGCCAACTCCAATGTAGCTTTGTTGGTTTATTAGCTCGACGTTTGGACCGTCTCAGTCTTCCTCAGGAGCATACTAATTACAATGTAATTAGTATGTAATTAGTATGCTCCTGAGGAAGACCGAGACGGTCGAAACGTCGGGCTAATAAACCAATAAAGCTACATTGGAGTTGGCCTCTTGACCATTACATTTCTGCTTTTATTTACGTTATTTCAAGAGCCCACGATCGCTTCAGTGATCCTCCAGGCAGCGCGTTTGAGACTGATCAGCATTGTTTGTGGGACCCCTTACAAGCTTCTACTTATATATATATACAATTATTTAGGAAAATAAAAATTAAAACTTTGCACGAAGTTTTAGTGCGAAGTTTTAATTTTTATTTTCTTAAATAATTGTTTACAAAGCTCCATGATTTTAGAGCACTCTCCGATTCAAGGATAAGGTTTTTTACGTTTATATATATATATATACGAGTTCTATTTTCTTTACATATTAACAGGTTTCTCAAAGCCATGCCTTACAGAAATATGTGATTTTGTGGTCTCAATTAAGGATTGTGGTTATTCTATATTGACTGCAATTGTTTTTGGCTAGCTATTATAAACTATAATACATCTATGCCTTTAGGTTGACCTGCATATGCATGCCCTCAACAAATCTACATATATGTGACATACATGTTACACATGTGTGCCACATATATGTGGCATATATGTGCAACGATTGAACTTATGTAACATATATGTCACATATATGTAGATTTGGTAAGGGTGCATTTGTGGTTCCCAGGTTCCACATATATGTTACATATATGTTACATATATATGTCACATATATGTGATATACATGCAACATGAGTGCCAAATTCCTACATATGCCACATTTATGTTACACATATGTGGCATATATTTGACATATATGCCACATATATGTGGCATATATGGCACATATATGTGGCATACATATGTAACATATATATGTTACATATATGTAGGTTTGGTAAGGGCTGTCTTCTTTGGGCTTCACTCAATTTGTGAATTTCTTCTCCCTTGTTCAATATTATCGACGGAAACCGATAAAATTTAAATCTTTCTTTATCTCTTGCACTGTTATGTCCGCAATTCTTCACTGCACGAATGTAGCCCATTGATTAAGTGCTTAAAACACAAAGACCTTCGACAACCGTGACCTGAATTGACCTAGATCCCCTTCGTTTTGAGGGTGATGCTATATCGAAGGCGCTCGTCGAGGGTCGAACACACAAATTTATAGTATAGCGGTTAAATATAAAATATGTCATGTAAGCTGTACCACTTATTCCCAACGAAAAGTTCAAACCCGAAATGTGTAAGATCGCACTGAACAAAGTATAAAGATATACAAAAACTAATACAAATGTTTTCAGTGTGTTTGAGCTAATTTACAAGGTTGTCAATGCGCTAATAAACCTAACAGTAACGTTTGAATTTTAGACGGTAGCTTCATCTCTTAAAAAGTAGAGAGATTCTCGAGCGAGAGATTCTCCTTGGAGCGTTAAGTCAATTTTTTTAATAATGTAATACGAAAAACTTGTCAACACTAAAACATCAAATGATTCGTAAAATAACGAACAAGATTTTCAGGAATTGTACACAGCCTAGCCTAGTCTTAAGTCTTAAGTCAATCGCACACTAGGAAGAATTTTCTCCAATATCAATTTACGTCACTAATCTGCAACGATTATATCCTCGAACTCGTCTCTTTTCCCATCGAAATAACCCAAAAAGTACTGGTTTTTTACCAGAACAATTTTCAAGGTTTAAAGACGATTGAATAGTCGCCGCCATGATTACGCATTTTAGTGTAATAATAATAATAATAATAATAATAATAATAACGAATATTTATACAGGATAGCCCTTCAGTGCAGGAGCACTGTTATCAATGGGGTCCTGTCTAAATAACATAATATAAGGATAAAAACTAGAATAAGACAAGGATGACTACGCACCTAATTAAATGCCCTATGCAAAAAATAGATCTAAAGACTCCCTAAATGGTACCCTACTGCTAATTTGCTTGATTTTTAAAGGTAAAAGATTAAAAACTAAAGCTCCTAAAAAATAAAAAACTTTTCCGAGCAAAGTCAAGTCTCACTTTCGGCAGAGTAACGGTGGTCCCTCTGTTCCTCGTATTAAAATCGTGGGTTAACAATTCAAAATATTCTTTGAAAGGACTACAAACATTGCCGTTTAGGCAATCAAAAACAAATAAACAAGCCTTTTTCTTTAAAAAATTTTCAATTGTGGGTAGGCGGAGTTCACAGTTTAGACATTTTGAGTTTTGCAGAATAATCCTGTGACTACGTTGTTCCAGGTTTCTTATTTGGCACCTTCGTGTCTCTGACCAACCAAGCGTAATTTGACCGCAGTAAGTGAATATGGGCATTATCATTGCTCTGTAGATTCGTTCAGCGCTTAAGCTGTCAGTGTTAGAACGGATTCGTCGTAATAAATTCACTCTTCCTGCAGATTTCTTGTATGTTTTGTAAAAGTGCTTGTCAAGATTCAATGTAGGGTCCAGATAGACACCTAGGTACTTGTAATTTGTAGTCGTGTCGATGCGAGATCCATTTACTGAGAGGTTTAGTTCTTTGCCATCAAAACCACTTAATCTTTTTGTTGTTCCGAATAGCATTACTTCAGTTTTTCCTTTTTTGAGATTAATGATAAGTTCGTTATCTCGAAACCAGGAGGCAAGGCTATTGATGTCTTCGCTAAGATTGTGTTGAATAATATCCAAGTCTTTCGAGTCTCACTGAAAAACTGTTTTCAATTTTAAATGTCATCCTTTCGCGGGCTTTCGCAAATATTCGCGGGTGAACCGGAAGTCGGCCAGCATGGCCGACTTCCGGTTCACAGGTCATTGCATAATTAGCCGTGACGTAACGTAAAAACGAAGAATTTGACCATATTCCGGAAATTGATCGCAGGACTCAGAGGAAGTGACGTCAAAGGCTCAATGCGAAAATCTAACATGGTAAAATGTCAGGTAAACATAACAGAATGCTTTACTCTATTCTTACAAAAACTAAACGAAAATGACGAGGCATCGATGCGTAATTCAAAGCTGAAGTAATCGTGCAGACCATGCTGTAGGTATTTCTCTGTATCGGAGCCTTGCAAACAGATCAGAGCGGGAAAAACGGTTGCGATTTGTGCGAACTCGCCGAGTAAACTACAGTCCTGCAGGAATATTTGTGATCTACTCCGAACACTTCTCGGAGGACTGTTTCGAGAGTGTAAGACGCAGAGGTTGAGGCTTTGAAACAGCTTTTATTCGGCAAACAAAGACCACGGCTAACAGCACATGCTTAGCAAAACAAAAGACCTGATGTCTCGTACTTGCAAAGTTCATATACCTGAACGGTGTCCGATGTCAGCACGTGGCTGCATGGCGTGACATTACCTTATGTAACGCGATTCGATAATCATGTCTATAAACAAAACTCTAAGCACAAATTGTCACAGAGAGATCTGTGTACCTTGAAGGATCTAGGTGAAGAATTCTGTAGGGTTCAGTGCCTACCGTTCAAAAGAAGGGACAAGAAAAACCGTCCTCTGTGCGATCTCGACGAAAGTGAAGTCTACGAACCTCGACGGGGTTTGTCACCTATACATATACGCTGATCATTATCCACCTTTAACAACTCTCTGGCAGAACGCCTAACCAGAGGAAAGTACTCGGTGAACATTGTGAATACGAATGATAAAATAGCCGAATTGAGGAATTAGATTTCTCACCTCAATGAGCTCACTTTCACAAAAGAGATGAAAAATATAATTGAGTGCTCTAACTCTAAAAAATAGCTAGCTTTAATAACAGCGAAAGTAGAACAAACAGCTGAAGACAGATAGGGTGTAGAAACACTTTAAAATGTAGGCTTGCAGCAAAAAAACTGAGACAATGAAAATTTCTTTAAAATCCTCTCAAACTATCAACCATCTGACAGCCAAGTCAGCGTGCTATCAAAGGGTCCTAATTAAATTCATCCCAACATCCGTGACAAATGAATGTGAAATCAGGCCTAGTTTTGCGAGATTTATTCGCAAGGCCAATGCGCCTCCGTTACACCTTTCACGAACAAAACAAAGAACCACTACCGTTTCATATCAAACTGAATGCCACCGGTTCAGTCTTCTATCGCCCTTCAGAGCTACTTGGAAAATTTTCATAATACAACTTGCTGACTGTATTAAGCCGAAAAATACTTTGTAACGCAATGAGGTCACGGCTCTGAAAGTGTTGAAGCAAACTCTGCTTTAAACCTCACCAAAGCAACGCAACGCTAGTCATCATGAATAAGACAGAAAAAACATAAGGCCAAAGTGCAACTCAACAACAGATTTCACCTCAAACCTCTCAAAGCACCGACAGTAAAAAACACGCTGGAAAGGGTTAATGAGATCATTGACCAAATGCATCGGGCAAACACATTAATGGCTTACAAATGGCTTTCACAAAACCCCAATATCCGCCTTGATACACAATCAGCCACGGCCGAAAACAATTTTTATATATCTCTCGATCATTTCTTACAGAAAAGGAAAATCTCTTACATCAAGCAAAAATACAATTAGAAGGCGATAAAGCGATGTGACCACAAAAGCCGCATGGGGAGTCCGTGCCGTTCTTTATTTATCTTTATTCGCGTGGCAAAATTAATCGTTTGCCGGCGCAAAACTATTCTCAGAAGCTTCAGATAATTTCTGGGACAATTCATCGTCAGACAAAGTCGACATTTTACGACTGACAACGAAACAGTTCTCAAAAAAGTACTATGTGTGATTCTCTTTGCAGCGAACAAAGAGAGTTGTGACAAAGCAAAGCATAAGTTTGTTGAGCCTTTGATGTCATGATGACGTTTCCTGCTGTACGGCTGGAACATGTTTTCAGCAATGGCCGACGATTTTTACACGACTTTCAAGCGGTAAAAATTGGTCATCGAAGGTTTATTTTGAGTTTTTAATGGTAAAAAGGGTTTTAACTTGATCCAATTCAACATTCTGTAAAAGAATTAGCCCAAAATAAAAGGTCAATTTTCGTCTCAGCTAGGGGCACTTTAAGATTTCCTGTGATACTTGCATAATTTTTCTAAGAATCCAGAGCGTCTTGAGTCTGCAATCATTTACTTTATTCTTTAAATGACCTCAGTGTTTGATTCAGTGGTGATGCTGATGGCAGATATCATGCTTATTATTAATTATCATAATTTCGTAAGTGTAACATGGTTGTGAATAATCAAATCCCCAGCATTGAAATACTCTGAAAGTCATTTCTGAAGGTGTCCATCTTTAGAGAAAACGAGGAAAAATTTTAGTTTCTAGAGAAACTCTTGTGGTGCACTGGACGGCAAGTGAAGAGAGTTGTTGATAATTAAAGGTTACAAATAAAATGCCTCAGTAAATTTGAGAAAAGTGGGATTGAAACTGGCTTTCTTAGAGCAAAGAGAGGTTCAGTTTAAGTGTAAATGTACAGTTTCTGGGGTGCAAGGTGGGGATCTGTACAGGCTGATCAACAAAATGGCTGAGTGAACTGATCTATGCTGAAACAGGCATAATCTATAATATTATTATAGATTATGCCTCTTTCAGCATAGATCAGTTCACTCAGCCATTTTGTTGATCAGCCCGTACAACCCTATACCTTGCACCCCAGAAACTGTACATTTAATTAATTCATCCATACCTAATGTTATGCACACTGTGAGTTCCTTGATAAAAGAAACATTGGAAAAAACAATAGACCATCACTGGAACTATAAAAGCTTTGTTTTAAGCTGGTTAGAAGAGGTAGAATAATTTCTAAGAGCGTTGTTTCATGAAATTGAAGCACATGTCACTACCTCATTACATTGTCAAGAGCTCCATTGCAACACAATAGTGTCAGAATCGTCTGTCTGTTTGTTGATTAATTTAGAGTTTAATTTGAATTTCGAAAATTTCTCCATGCTTCCAAACTGAGTTAGATATAAATGTAGAGGGATTTTCAACTGTACCGTTTGTTTTAAAGTGACATTAATTTTGAATAAAAAAAAAATGCAAATCCCGAGGGACCCTATTTCTTACTTAAATTGATGCTGTCCGCAATGAGGATTAAGAAGCGACCGTGCGAGAAAGCCTTAGGCTTCAGCACTCAAAACTGCAAGAAATCTCCAATCAAGCACCCTGAATATAAACATTAATCTATTTCTAATATATTTCAAATGAAATAGTGGGAGCAACTTTAGAATACCCGTCCACCTCATTTACATGTGTCGGGAGTCTTTAAAGAAAGAAGTAGTGCTCACCTGAAGCCAGAGGAAGAAGTACAGCAAGAAGGGCTACCCGGAAACGAAGCTCAAGATTAAATTGCGCCATGAATCAATTGAGTGTGTCACGGTATGCGATCACGATTGTTTTGATTGACCGGCCGTTTGTAACAAAACGCTCATTAGACAAAAGATATCTTTGATCCCTCACTATTCAAGCTCGTCTTTGTATAGTTTGTAACAATATCGTCCGCGCTTCCTGCAAAACAATCACACCCCGGACTGCGTGGGCCTAGCATTGTCATCTCGTAACAAGATGACAGAAGCAGGACTTTGTTCATACTTCCCAGAGTGCCCTGCGCTGTAGCTCATGTTTCAGCATATTTCAGCTAATTTCTCTTTGGTTTCGTTAGCAGCTTACAATTTAAAATGTAAATAATTTGTTTAAGATTGGCCTCTCGAAGTTCTCTAATAGCAGTCAGAATACATTCTCATTCCCATGTAAACAGAAAAGGCAAAAGAATTCAAGCCAGCTAAATCATTATAATTGACTTAAAAACTGCATCAACAAACAGTTGATGTAGTTCTTACCAAGCAGAGATTAGTAGTACTATAGCTAAGATAACAGAAAGTCGAAGTCTTGCTTTAATCTGGGACTAAATGAACAGTTAACTGCAAAAACAGAATGTACTATTTGGTTATTACGGGTGTGGACAAAACCTAGCCTTCCCTATGGCCTACCCTATGGCCTACCCTATGGCCTACCGGTGGTCAGATTTTTAAGAACATAAAAATAAAATCAGTAAGAGTAGAACGAATACGCTGTTGTACAATTATCTGTCTATGAAAAGGGTATACTAAGAGGTCGCTAACACGATTTTCAAAGTCCGAGGGAACAAAACACTGCAAATATCACAGCACTCAACCATAACGGTAGGTTAAGGGGGGGGGGGGAGAGGAGGGGCCAATATTGCGTAGTCGCAGAGGATATACAAAATGGTGGCTTTATGATGAGGGCTGTCAGTTGGTAACATATAGTGGAGTGCTAGTGTAAAAATATAATGACCGGCGTTATATTGGAGAGCATACATATCCAGGTAATAAAACGCAAAAATTACGTGCCAGGCCAATTTTTTAAGTGCCCTCAAGTGCTGTAGAGTATTTAATTTGCAACGAACACCCCGGGACACGCACGCATCGCCGTCGTAAACATTTCGCAAACTTTACTTGCTTTTCCAAAGAAAGGGCCAGTATTGTACTAATTTGAAAGGAGAGCTGATATGATGTTTGCCCAAAAGTTGGTTTTAACCGGCTTCTGTTCCTCGATTTCCTTATTCTATCAGAAGGTTAAGAAATTCTGTTCGGAATGTGGCCGCCAAAACAGCAGAAGAGAGTCGTTGGTAAGACAGTACTCAGGAAAACGTTGAAAGGTTTCCAGCAATGCTATCTTTTTAAAAATCTGACCACCGGTAGGCCATAGGGTAGGCCACGGGGTAGGCTATGGCCTAGGCCAGGTTTTGTCCACACCCGTTACAGGAATGTACTATTTGGTTACAGGAATCATGTCATGTCTTGAAATGTTATCGGCTGAGTGATATTCACACAACAAGTTTAAAGCTCTTGCAATAATGTCGGAAAACTGTAAACAGCTCAAGTTAGAATCTCACGCGTGGTTTCCTACAGCCGTGCTGCTCGAGTTTAGCGCGCAAGCAAAGTCCCATGATTAAGAAAATTGGATTCGTAGTCAAACGTAAAAAATTAGGGATAAATAACATCACAGGATGACAATACATTCGAACTAGCGACGGTATTTTATTACAATTAAGCTGTGTTGCGGGCACAACACAGGGCAAGTAAATGCGTGGTGAATAATTTTAAAGGCAACTGAAGCTCTGCGACAAGCCTGGCACTAAAACTGTACATGGAATACATGCAGTTTTGCCTTGAATGTCCGGTTTAAAAAGGAGATGGTCTACAGTTATCAGACACTTCTCAGTTTCGTGAAAACATCATTTTAACTCTACTATCTACAACTATTCTGTTGCTTCTTTACATTTAGAACCTATTTAGATGTAATTGCCTTGGAACAATCTTTCCCAGCATTTTCTACCATATGTAAATACACTATAGTCTAAAAATATCTTAAGAAGTGAAAATATTCTATCATCTTCTATTCTCTTATCTACAAACACCCAACAATAATATTCTGTAACCCAGCTTCTTTCAATTGCTTTAAAGAGAGCAAAGTAATATATTGCTTTTACAATTGAAAATAATTTACTGCGCCTAAAAATATATTGAAAACATTCCTAATGTCCAATAAACGACTAAAAAAAAAGAACCTTCAGTCTTTAAAAGGTAATTTATGAGAGAAAGAGATATCACTTTATTAAGCTTTGCTATCGTTTACACCTAATGGCTCTCATTTTTACGAGTGGTTCAGAACACAATTTAATTTAAATTCAAATTTTTATACTGTAACACTGACTCTAACGGTATATCTAGTTTAATTCACATTTTGATAACACGGATTCGTCAAGCCAAGTTGACGAAGTTATATGTAATTGTCTTTGAAGAGGTTTCGTTTAGTTTGGGAGCCTCACCAAAATTATAAATCTAGTTTACCTCTCATCCGAGGGTTATAACAGTTTTAAAGGTTAAGATCAAGCTGCATAATTAACATACAGCAAAGCAAAAAATCTAATTACACAGATACAAATAAAACATGAGAGGTTTAAGAAATGAATTTTGAATGAAGAAGGAAGACAGTTGAAATGAATTAATTTCATTGCCAAGTTGCTTATCGCTTCTCTTAGCGAACTAGAACAAGAGGTGTGTCACGAACCGAAGTACTGTTTGGATGCTGCCGTGCGTCTGTTCCGTTTTTGATCACAGATAACATCAAAATGCAGTCAGGACAAAACAGTGGCACACGAAGTGCAGCCGAGTGTGGCACTGACTTTCTTACCAAATTTTGACGTCTTATGTGACTCACTACAGAACGGAAACACGGCAACATGGAATCCAGCTGTTTTGTACAATAACGAACCAAGATGCTGTTAATGGTGACGTCATCTATGTGTCTGTTCTCCATGAGAACAGACGCATCCTGACAAACATGGCAACATTATACATACATACATACATACTTTTATTTAAAAACTAAATTTTTTTTAATCGTTTCTGGGATTTTCCCAGGTTAAAATATCTTTAAAACCGACATTTCGACCAGTTTTACTGGTCTTCCTCGGGTTGTTTAAATGTTTTCAACATGGCGGATTGTTTAGTCTTTCAGCTTGGTGACTGCAAATGAAGTTTCGAAAAGAGCCATTATAAAAGGTTTTGCTCACAGAGCGAGGGCTTTATGTGATGTATCTAATACCGCAGTTCAAAATATATGAACTTCATATATTCATTGTATCTGATTTATCATCACGGGTTTATTACGAGTCAACTTAACGGCCTCCTCCCATTTGGCTTGTTAGCTCAATTGGTAGAGCGCTGCACTAGTATCGCAGAGGTCAGTGGTTCGAATCCCGTAAAGGCCTGATTTTTTTCAGATCTGATTTTTGCTATTGCATAAATAGCGCTCTCTACTGCGAGGATCGTGCATAATACGTAATAATTGTAAAGTAACTAAATTATTGAGGCGTGAGTAGTCCAGTGGTCAGTGCGCTGGACTCTAGGTCAGATGGCCCGGGTTCAAGTCCTGGCTGGGGCTTGACGTTGTGTCCTTAAGCAAGACGCTTCACTCACATTGCTTCGTCTTCTCGGATAGGACGTAAAGCCGGAGGTCCCGTCTCCTGCACCTATCAATTAGTTAATTTCGGCAAGGGACGTTAAAGAACCCACATCACGAGATTACTGTGATGTGGTCTGGCCTGTTTACTGGGAAGGGAGGGAGGGGGCATCTGTAAAAATTTCTCCTTTATTAATTGTAAACTGCCACCGGCAGTCTGGAAAAGTCCCCCGCACAGTGTTGTAAAGCGCATTAGAGCATTTACATGGAAATGCGCTATAGAAATTGATCTATATTATTATTATTATTAAATAAACTATCTGGATAAATAAAAATTACTGAAAAACAAGCTAAGGTTACAAAAGATATAGTTTTGCTGAATAATATTACAATCAAATTTACCTCTAACAGAACCTATCGATTATTAGTACATTGATTCAAGGATACAGAATTTGCCATTTTTTGTAGAAGGGGCACTTCAACATAATCGTCCTCTGCTTCCATTATCGAGAGCAAATAATCACGAAAATTTTTCTTAAAAGCTTCTTTGGAGAGTTGACGAAATTCGTTAGGAATTGCGTTCCAAAGTTTAACTCCAAACCTGGAAAAAGAATTTTGATTTAGATTCAGTCTTGAAGTTTGAACATAATAATTTCCAGACGAAAATAACCTCTCATGCTTGTGCTTTGAATTAGCTTTAGTAGAGAAATCACAGATGTTAGACGGAGCATTCATGCAGGAAACGTCAAACATTATAGAAGATACTTTTTCAGCATATAACATCCGTAAAGGTAGAATTTTTGAGGAAATAAATAAAGGAACAGCATGGGCTCTAGGTTGAGAAAGTACATTAAACGAAGAACTCGTTTTTGAAACAAAAGAATTTTTTGTAAATGGGTTTTGGCAGCTTGACCCCAAGCCGCCAAACCATATGTCAGATGAGGAAAGATCAGTGATTGATAAATATTTAAAAGGGTTGTACGTGGGACGAAGTGCCTAAGACGGGCAACAACACCAACAGTTCTGCTTATTTTTAACACAACATTATTAATTTGAAATTTCCAACTTAAATTGCTGTCCAATAGGACGCCAAGATATTTAACATGGTGTTCGCACTGAAGCATGGTAGGAATTTGAGTACAGTTATCGATCATTTTAATGTTAACCAAGTAATTCAACTTATGTTGATATGGATGAAAGATAACATAGTTTGACTTTTTAGCATTGAGCGTTAACTTATTTGCATTGAGCCAGTCAGAGACTTTGAGCAGTTAACTATTGACAGTTTTTTCAAGAGATTTCAAATTAGAGTCAGCATACAACAAGCTCGTGTCATCAGCAAAGAGATAGAATGACCAAGCACAGACCCCTGTGGGACACCACATGAGATCATACATTCGGTAGATAAGTTTAAACCCACTTCAGTTACTTGTGAACAATCGAGAAGGTACGAGGCAAACCAAGCATTGATAATTCCTCTGATGCCCTAATGATTAACTTTTTGAAGCAAGATTAAATGGTCGACGGTATCAAAGGCCTTTTTTAAGTCTAAAAAGACCCCGCAAGGGAAAAGTTTTGGTCCATATTGTTTTGTATGACATTAACAATATCAATAATGGCATGTTGCGTGGAATGGTTTTCGCAGAAGCCATACTGCGACTTAAATAGAATATCGTCTTCACCAACAGAACAGGAAGAACAGGAAAGTCGTGGAGTCGTGGCCATAGCATATTTGAAAGGGTTATCTAAGCAGTTCAGAAGAACTGCTAACCGACGCTCTTTTCGAGTTGCTTTCAAGCCTGGAGGAAAGGTAAAAGAGATTAAACACACATGTCAAGAGCTGCTTGATGAAAAGCAAAAATGTGTTGTGTATAAGATTCCTTGTAACTGCCAGAATACTGTGTATGTAGGAGAAACATGGCGCCTTTTCCAAACAAGAAAGAAAGAACACATGGACAAAGTGAGACTAACAAATGAGGACCTTCATAAAGGAAACACCCTATCGGCCGAAAAACGGATGGGTAAAGAAGATGGAGCCCTGGCACGACACACCGTGGAGTGCCAAAGTGGTGTTGACTGGGGAAATGCAGAGATCGTAGCAACAGAGAGAGAATTAAAGCAAAGAAAAGTTTCAGAAGGAATTGAATCGCTACGGCAGAAAAATCGCAGAATGAGAGTCCTTACCAATTTTGACCACGTTGAAACATGGAAACCAGTCCTAAACTCCTTCTTTGATCATGAAAAAAGACTGTAATAGACAGTTAATTATCGCAAAAGTAGAAGTACTTGACAGACCTCAGACTAAGTTTCCCGCGCAATCTTGCATCGTTTAAACGTCGTGCAATAATCACGAAACGTCATGTGCGGTCACCAAGCTGAAAGACTAAACAATCCGCCATATTGACAACATTTAAACAACTTGAGGAAGACCAGTAAAACTGGTCCAAACTTCGGTTTTAAAGATATTTTAACCTCGGAAAATCCCAGAAACGATTAAAAAAAAGTTTTAGTTTTTACAAAAATGAGAGGTGAAAGTTTCAGGAATACGATACTTTATTTAACCTCGAATTTGGAGTAGCTAAAGATAAGCTAGTATCTTCGAGTTACAAGTATAATTCTAAATACTACTAAAACGTAAAATGTAAAATTGTAACATTCTAAAATTTAACTATGAAAAAGAGTCATACTGTAGAATCTTGCACTCGTCTGAACAGTTATTTCATTTCTGTTACATCTGACATTCATCCACTCGATACCGCCACCCTTCCTTCCTTCTTACCATCGCTGGACCAACCACCAACTATTACCACCTCATCTGTTTGTCGTAAGCTACTTGGTCTTAGTACTTGCAAAGCCTCAGGGCCGGATGGCATTCCTGCGCGCCTCCTCAAAGAATTTGTACCCGAGCTTGCTGAACCAGTAACTGCAATCTTCAATTGTACAGTGTCATCTGGCGTGTTTCCAGAACGGTGGAAGGACTCTTATCTAACACTCGTCCCAAAGGTCAAACTAGTCACAGGTGACGGGGACTTGAGACCTATTGCCTTGACTCCAGTACTTTCTAAGGTGCTTGAAGATTTCTTCGTCGATTGGCTGATAGATAACGTTAATCATCGTATTGATCCCCAACAGTTCGGCAGCCTTAAACGTACCTCTACAACCTACTGCCTATTGGATATGCTGCACAACTGGCTGTCGTCCCTTGACTGTCCTGGCAAGTTCCTTCGTGTGTGCTTTGTAAGTAAAGCATTTGATCATATTGACCACATCATCTTGGTGACCAAGCTAATCCATCTAGGTGTTAGAGGATGGTTGATCAGCCGAATTTGCAGCTTCCTCAGTGGCCGCCGCCAGGCTGTTAAGCTCTTTGACTCCGTCTCAGGGTGAATGCCCGTACATGCCGATGTCCCCCGGGGCACCAAATTGGGTCCAATCCTTTTTCTGATAATGATTAATGACCTGGCTATTGACTCCCCCCTCCGCTCGAGCCACTGGAAGTACGCCGATGATGTAACAATATCCGAGGTTACCAGTTTGGGGGAAGCGTCATTTCTGCGGAACGAGATCCACTGAATTTCGCAGTGAGCCCAACAGAACAACATGAATCTCAACCCCAAAAAATGCAAGATCATGACCATTTGTCCACTCAAAACCAAGCCTGTTCCCCAATGCTTTCCATCAATAATTTACATCTAGAGGCTGTGTCATCCTACAAAGTACTTGGTCTGACCCCGAGGGACACCTTTAAGTGGAACGATAACACCAACGACATCGTTTGCAAGACGTCCAAGCGACTGCACATCCTCAGGGTCTTGAAGCGCGCTGGAGTCCCTCCAGTGGATCTTGTCACCATCTATAGCGCTCTGGTTCGCTCTGTTCTAGAATACTTTTCTGTTGTCTGGGCAACCTTCCTTCCTCGCTTCCTCATTGACCAGCTTGAGGCTATCTAGAAGAGGGCCCTGCAAATCGTATATCCTGACTTCCACTGTCAACAGGCCCTTGTACAAGCCAACATTACCAGTTTAGAAGAGAGACGCGCCCACCTGTGTCTCAAAGTGTGGTACAATATCAAAAATAATCCGGCTTGCCAGCTGTACTGTTTCCTCCCTCCCGTGCGATCCGAGTGTCACTCATACCATCTCAGGAAAAGTAGTAGTTCCAGCCGTTTTCAGTATAGAACAAAACGCTTTGGTTCTAGTTTTTCCCAGCAATGGCGAAAATCAACTATCTTGGTTAGCTTGGTTATCTCTATCATAGTATTTTATCTATATCTGAATTGTAAATAATCTATAAATAGCCTGTAATCCCATTCCCTTTGAAACAAATGTAATTTTATTTCTTGTTGTAACTTATGTAAGCACATTGCAATTCAGTCTTTATGCCACTATGTGTATTTTAATAAACCATCATTATCATCTGAAAAAAAAAAAAAAGGAAATCAGTTTCTACGTACCCGCGACAAAAACTATCGTAGCTGTACGGCTCTCTCCAAATATGTTCACTGCCTTACATTCATAAACGCCACTGTCACCGGGAATAACATCTTTTATGAAAAGTATTTTGACGTTGATCTCCAACTGAGCGCGAGCTATACTGGTAAGTCCATCTTTGGTCCAGGTAACAGAGGCCTCACGGTCTCCACTAACCTCACAAGTCAACACTACCAGTTCACCAACTGCTGTAATGGTTCTTTTTGGCAGATCTTTTATGATAGGTTTCCCTGATTATTGATAAACATGGATTAGACATGCCTTAACAAAGCTCATGACACAAAGCAGCATGAAGGCTTTGCAGCCTCTCCCTTTTAACTTAACAATTTATAGCATGAAAGCCCCTCAGTTGATAGCCACCTTCAGGGTGATTACAAAACACAGATGACCATACAAACAGCATCTAAGTCTTTCATCGATAAGCAAATCACAGATTACACTACACTGGGTTACTGAGCGCATGAAATCTCTGAATAAGAAAATCATACAAAGCAAATAAACCAGAAAAAATAACATAAAACAAAACAAAACAAAAGGTTACGAAGTTACTAGACACATACACCGTCTGCAAAATAGAACCACAACATACGAATCATTCATGTGCAACCATGATGTGCGTTTGGGTACCACATGGTGACTCACCAAGGCCAAAAAGCAGGTAACGACAGCAGGATGATAATTCAGGATGGGAGAGTTCCTGAGATATCAGAATGCAGACCTGGAATAGGTCAATGGGTCGGTTTTTTCTCTTAAAATAACGAATAGACTTCCCTTTCGAATGACAGAGGTTTTCTTAGAATACCTCGGAGACAAAAGCCCTGAAGACCACTCTGTAATTCGTATTCAGCTGGAGTGGTTTGTTTTAATAAAACTAATCACCACTACTTACTTTTTGTCCTTTCTTTACCGCCGGATTGCGCTCTATCTCCAATAACAAATTCCTTATTTTTAAGAAAATCATTTCCTCCAAACTGGAAAGCAACATAAGCAGCAGGAACGGAAGATTTGTGCGCTTCTTCGTACGTCATCATGTCTTGTGTTGTATGATCTTCCTGGTGGCTTAACAGCTCCAGTATAGTTCGAACTGTATGTTGTGATGATAACTTGAAAAAACCTGCAAGATACGTGACAGGATATTGGTGGTGTCAACAGTATATTGGGGTGTCAATTGTTACTTATATTTTATTTTGTATCTCCACATGGCAATTCATATTTCTGAAAATATTTATATTGAAAGAAAACGAACATAAACTGAAATTACATCACGTATACTAAAATATGCGAAAGCCAAACTTTGATCGTCTCAAGCTCATGCTTTCTTCCTTAGTTAGAAGAAAAAGCCTACACTCATTTAAAAAACCACCTAAAATTAACGTAAGATTACTTAGTCAGTCGTACCTTGCATTTCCAGGAAAACGTGGAAGCATTACTTTGGCTGAAATTCCACCTCCCTTTTAATCCGCGGAAAAAGAGGGCGAAGATGACCTCTCTTTGGACCACATTTCAGCTGGGAGAAGAGAAAGAAGGCGCAGTTACGTCCGGCACATCTAACGATATTTGGAGAAAAGGCAACACTTATTTTTATCGTTTCGCACAATTCTCGACATGTTTATGAAGTGTCAAAAGTAATCAGGGATTCTGTCGGTTTTACTTCACCTAATTTTGTCAGTGCTCTAAAAAATTAGGACCACCTTCCCTTGCATTGGTAGAATGAAAGACTATGTGAATTCCAAATGCTCTGTCGTTTCAACAGGGACGTGAAGCCTTTCCTTTTCTGGTCTTAATTCAGTTGTTCGCACAGACCAACTCATCTACTTACATTTTCTACTTTGTTCAACGGCAAGACACCGAAGGTTTCGCTTTGAGAAACACTTTCGCTTAATATTATCAGGGAAAAAAGTATAATGCTCTCAAAAAAATTATGGATCACTTTCAATTCAACTTTCGCAATTTTTCGAACTATTCCTCGTGATAAATAACACTTTAAAGAGAAATGTAATTGTTTGTCGCATGATTTGATCACTTGGGAGGTGGATTGCAACGTTTCGACTGCATGTCTTCTTCAGCCAGGTCGTTAACTAAGGTCTACTTACCTATTTACCAGCAAAGAATGGTAGCGGTGGTGACAGCAAGAGTTGCAGTAGTAGTAGTGGTAGTAGTTGTAAAAGCAGCTCTTACTCTGGAGGAGAACATGTGAGATTACATTGTGTCTCAATACACACCCAAAGAACTCGTTAACCCATTGCCTTGGCTCGAACCAAAAACATTTTTCCATGCTTTCCAAATTTTCCCCGAAGTTGTTACCATCTTTCAGCTCCATTCCCACCCAACTAATTACCTCATAAAGCTCCCTACAAGCTCACTTACCCAATGTCTGCACCATTACAGGTCTTCTGTAGGGTCCAGGCCCCACAGCAGTTTGGCCTCTAACAGACACTTCGTACTTGGCACAAAAAGAGAGTGCATTAGGTAATGGTCGTGTTAACGATTGAATGATAGGCAAACTGGATCTGCGTACAATTTTCCACTACAGTAAGCCTTACTTCATATCTTATGACGTTACCGTAGGCTGCTTCTCCTGGCAGTCTAGGCCAAGTTATATTGATGTTTGTGGAGTTTAGTGCGGCGGAAGATATCTATTCTGGTCCACGAATAGGCTCTATTTGACGAACACGAGAAACAATTTTTACCATGTTGTATTAATTACTCTTGGATGAAAAAAAAAACTCAACTAAAGTGAAACAGAATGACATAGTAATAGTCTCAAAATGTTAGAAATCAGTTCAACCTGTGACAGATATTGAAAGGTTATTGTTAAAAAAAGAAAAGAAAAAATACACGAAATAAAAAAAAGAAAAAAAAGAAAAACGGGTTACTATGCCTTGGTTGAAATATAAATTAATATGCCTGTGATAAAAGTAGAGTTGATCGGTAGCTCATGCTATGCAATATTTAAACATGTACCTTGTAGCAAGAATGTTATAACAGATCAAACTCACTTAAAGAGTTTTCTGGTAATGCAAGATACTTATTATTTTCATGGTGAGCATATCAAATCATACAAATAGAAAATAAGTTAAGAATCTAATTATTTTTAAACATGAACAAGGATCACCAAGATGAGGTCACTAAATAATGTGATACATGAAAATGTGCCCAAGTGCAATGCAATTCAAGTAACGGTAAATTTAAGGAACTCGCCATATTCCCTGGTGGATACAGCTATCGTCTCATTTGGACCAGGTTTAATAGTCACAGCTAGCTCTGACATGAAACTGCTAAGTTTCTCCTGCCAATACATCAACTGTGTGACGATGCATTTTTTATCTATTGCAGAAATCTTTACTGGTACATCTCCATCGTAAAAACCAGGAAAGATTTATTACTCGACGTTTCGGGGTCATCATGACTCCATTATCAAGAGACTAGTTTAAAAACATGCAAATAAGGAAAGGTACAAGAATAGCATAAATTAGACTGAACGGCTTAAACAAACACCTTGGCGCGGATGGAATCCGTTTGCACGTTCAGTGTTGGCTTACGCATGCGAATATACAACATTTCATTAACAAGGCAATCAAATTTGCCGTTACATTTCGTGATGACGTTGAATTGCTCGATCAAGCGTTCAGGCATTTCACTATTGTGCTGGAGGTGGTAGTGTTTGTAGATAGAAGATGATTTCCTTTTGTGCCCTTCTACGCGCTCGTGTAAGTGACCACGAGTATAGCCCACATACCCTGCATCACACAGGTTACATTTAAATTCATAAACGATACAACTGTCCAACCAGTGTTCGTTAGCCCTAAGCTCGATCAACAGCTTAAGCAACACGAAATTAAGCCCCCTATTGTTAACCAACAATGTATCGTTTATGAATTTAAATGTAACCTGTGTGATGCAGGGTATGTGGGCTATACTCGTGGTCACTTACACGAGCGCGTAGAAGGGCACAAAAGGAAATCATCTTCTATCTACAAACACTACCACCTCCAGCACAATAGTGAAATGCCTGAACGCTTGATCGAGCAATTCAACGTCATCACGAAATGTAACGGCAAATTTGATTGCCTTGTTAATGAAATGTTGTATATTCGCATGCGTAAGCCAACACTGAACGTGCAAACGGATTCCATCCGCGCCAAGGTGTTTGTTTAAGCCGTTCAGTCTAATTTATGCTATTCTTGTACCTTTCCTTATTTGCATGTTTTTAAACTAGTCTCTTGATAATGGAGTCATGATGACCCCGAAACGTCGAGTAATAAATCTTTCCTGGTTTTTTCTATCTCCATCGTGACTGTAAAACAAATTATAACTTCTGATAACTGGAAAAACAATCCCTGGATATAGCTTGGTTGAAACACAATGGTTCAGAAACCTCTTTATGTTTGCTGAAAAATTTAATGTTTAAAATTGAGCTGCTCACACAGGCAGGTAGATTTTTGACTGTCTCCTTTTTGTTTTTTGGAGATGATCTTTTAACAAAAAGAGAAAAAACAAATGTGAAACCCGGAGCAGCTGTCTCATCTCCTTGATATTTATACGGTCCGTATAGGCAATTTAGTTGCGAGAAAGTCTTATACACGAAATACCCTGAAATTTTGTAGATATTTTCAATTCTAAATGACCGCCAGACTGACACGCTTTTGAAAAGACTCCAGGTCCGATATTCAGAAATTTATACATAATCTCCCCTCGTAAGCTCTTTCAAACTTCAAAATATTAAAAGTTGTTTTTTTAGATGTGTGCTAAGTGATTCTAGAAATTAGAATACTTCTTTAAGTAGATAAATTTTCCGACCCAATGTGATGATACCAAATAATCGCTAAGTCTCAATCCAATCCGTGAAATTTTACGATATGTAAACAAACGACG
The DNA here is from genome assembly GCF_964205215.1 of Stylophora pistillata. NCBI lineage: Eukaryota > Metazoa > Cnidaria > Anthozoa > Scleractinia > Pocilloporidae > Stylophora > Stylophora pistillata. The sequence continues at coordinate 5,794,356 of NC_142529.1, read as the reverse complement.
TAGGATTTGAAATAGCTAGCCATTTTAACCCGTAGAGCAGGCGTAATCTTTGCGAACTAGTGCTCTGTATTTTCTTCGCGAAAGTTTAGGACCGTCACATTTTATTTAGGTGGGAGAGGAAGGCTGGGCGAGAGAAATGAATTTGTACCAAGGGGGCGAGCATTATTAAAAAAAATATAAGGAGGGGTAAGGGTGGGGAGTGAATATCAGTCCGGCGTCTTTTCTCCTATCCCCGCCCCTTTCCCCTACCGTTTACCCCAAATCAAAGATGGCCGGTTGAGGAAACGAGTTTTGATCGGGCGCTTATCAACATCGTCACACCCTAATGAGACTCCTGCGCCTGCAGGCTATTGCCATTTCTAAACCAAAAATCTGATACTCTTGGGAAGATTAAAGAACCTTTCAGTCGACATTCTGTACACATTTTTGACGGCAGGACAATCAGTATTTTCAAGAACCTGTCCAGATGCTGGAATATATCTTACATAAGCCTTTCGAATAGATTTCAGATAATATTGTACTCACCGGAAACAAGAGAATTAAGTGCAGCGAGAAAAGCTAACCGGAAACAAATGTCGAGATAAAACTGCGCCATGGTTGGATTGCGGGCATCACGATATGTGATCACGATTGCTCTACTTAATCGACCGGCCATTTGTAACAGAAAGCTCATTTGAAAAGAGGCCCCTTTTTTCCCTCCCAATCAAATTCGTCTGCAGTTGTTGCATAACGATCTTGTGCTTTATAAGGTTGGTATTTTATTGTACTTTGATACTTCCTAGCATGCCATGCGCTGTAGCTCATATTTCAATACATTTACACCTACTTGCAATGACGTTGTCATGGCAAAGAAGGTACTGAATTCACTCTAAACCTCTTGAGAGTATCAAATGTTATTTGGAGAGATTCCAAACATTTGGAAAAAATCTACACGCTAATGCCGTATCACGAGCTATGTGGGATCAAGGATCAAGGGATGGAATGATGGATCAGAATCCAGGGATCGGCGATCAGAGGCATAATCCGGGATCAATATGGACATGTTGAAAGAACTCCTCAAACCTGAGATCTAGTAAACGGTAAACTGTAGGATGATTTTTTAACTGACCGAGCAGCACCATGCAGCCCCAAAGAGCTGGAATGACCGGAAGCTAATTATTGTGCTAAATGTTAAATTTCTCTATCCGGCGTGACATGTCCACCAATCGTCCGACTGTGTATAAAACATATTGAATTAGGTTTCTTAAGTGTCATCGCATCTCTCATTAGTTGAAATCGCGGTATATACTATATATAACATTTTTTTTATCAACCATTTTGTCGTCTATATGGCATTAAGCCATGAAGTATATACCGAGATCGCTGGTGATTCCGGTATGCGTCCATATCGCGCCATCAAGTCCAACTCTGCAGTCTTCTGCGTTTTTCTCTTTTCGCCTTGCAGTGTTCCCTCTGTCTATGGGGAAAACTTGGGGAGGAAACGAAAGAACGATGAGCACCGGTACGTGAAGTTCCTTTTAACCTTCATTGAGTTAATTTTTGTCAATTCGTGGTTGGCTGAACAATGACTTAACATGACTTATCAATGCGATGTTGTTTAAACTATTTACCTGACTTAAGTCCACTTCCTTCGTCAACAGGTCACGATCATCGGAGAAGATCGGAGGTCAGTACGAAAACACTCATCGCTTACAATGACCGGACTTTTGTGCATATTAATGGCGGAGGGCTAACGCTCGCATCGTCCACAATGAAACTTTGTACGATGGCCAATTTATCTTATCAATTCAGCTGATAAAACCAAAGTATTTGCAGGCACCACAGTTTCGTTAGAAACTTACCCCCATTGTTCATTACATAGTCACTTCATATGCTTTATTTGACTGAGCGATTGACTCGTGTTGGAAAACTGTTTACCACTTTTACGGAAAAAAAAACAGTAAATAAACTTTCCAATAAGATATTAAAACAGTTACCATATGGTTGCTGCCTCGTCTATCAGGCATATTTTCTTATCGAAAACAAACGACTGTCTTGAAAATTGCTTTCTCGGTTGCGTAATGGTTGCGTGAAGAGTAACGAGTTCGCTCCTTTCAGTATTTCTTGTCGTTAAAGGGTCCATATCGTGAGTCTCCATTGAAACCAACTCGTTTCTGGTGTGTTTTCATTTTAATACTTTTTTTTTTTCGGAGGTGGGATACTATTTCTAGTCGAAGATCACATTCATGATCTCTAGAGCCACGCGGAGACAGAGATGGACGTAAAGACAGAAAAAAAGTGTTTTTAAATTAATCATCTTAATGTAATGGCTATGGCCAATACATCGCTTGAGCCTCCCCGACATGGCCAGCAAACAGGGTTCACTACGTCTTGGATGGGATCAGTATTTTTCAGCATGGATCATTGTAGTTGTTTGGGATCCTTGATTGTGATTGGTTTCCAAAAGTCCAATTTTTTACAACTGAAACACTTAAGAGTAACATTGTGTTGCTCACATTTTCAATTGCTTTAAGGTAAAAGTGCAAAACCAATACATGGTCTTTACAGTTGAGATGAATCTACTTAAAAATATTTTTAAAACGTCTCTGATGTCCAGTAAACGCCTCGAAAAAATAGAACCCTCTTTTAAAGGTAAAAGGAATAGCTAACAGTAGTGCTAACAGTATATAAAAATATAGATTAAATCTCACTTGATAATATAGATTCTTTAAGCAAAGTAAGCTTATGTATATGTGTGATCGTCTTCTAAGAGGTTTCGTTCAGTTTGGGAACCTCACCCAAAATTATGAATTTCATTTAACTTTCATTTGAGGTTAGAACTAAATGTTCAGATGTGGCTATACGTGATTCCATCGTATAGCATTTCACATGCATCAACAGCAAAAAAATGTAAATACATAGGTACATGTAAATAAAAGGCAGATGTAAGGAAAGAGTTTCAAATGGACCAAATCAAAGGTTGCTGCACGTTGAAGAAGCCCTTAATGCCTTATTAATAAACTGCCTTGATCAGAAACCTATAAAGGTCATGCATGTTCTTGAAGTAACCAGACTCCATTCGCTGACAGGATCTTTTGAGCAGGTTATTGTTATGAGTGTACCATATATTTTCCATACAGCGATGTTAAAGAACGGCATCCTATGCGGCATTATGATAGTAAAAGTGATAATAACGATCATGAGGAGGACGTATCTTAAAATACATGCATTTTAATGCCAAATTACCGAGTGCTTCTTTAGGCGAGACAAAAACAAAGTGTGTCACGAACCGAAGTACCGTTTCCAATTAACGATTAGATTTAATGTTTCCATATGTTTGTTCCTTTGTTGATTCCACATGACGTCAAATGTGATGAGAACAAAAAAGTTGCACACGAAGTGCAGCCGAGTATGTTACTACGTCACTGACGTTCTTACCACACTTTGATGTCTTCTGTGACTTGTTATAGAACACACTCACGGAAACATGGAATCCAATTGTATTAAGGAATAAAGAAGCAAGATATTGGTAATGGTGACGTCATCTATGCGTCTTTCCCCTTTTATACTATACATGTAAGTAAGAACAAATGAGGATGCGTAGATAACTAAACTTTTCATATAAAACAGGATGGATGCTCTGACCCAGACAGATACATAATCAGAAGCATTTTCATACTTCCTCATACACTTCTTCATTTTGTTTCCCGCCATTTTCTTCCTGAAACGCCACATTGTAGTATTCGGGGTTCTCGGGTCTTTCCTGTAGAGAGTGATACTCAGGAGATACCTGACACTGTCGGTTCGAAGGCCTGGGTTTGAGTTCCATATATGTACTTGAGTCTGAAGCGTGTTGATTAGTTGACTGTTGATCACGTGAAGATTTGACGCTTTCACAGTCAACTTTTTCTTGATTCTGTATCCTTTCATTAGGAACAGCTCGTTTCCGCTGCCATATCAGCACACTATTCATAATGAGTGACACAACCACAAGGCAAGACAATGCGATGACACTAACAAGAAGGATGCTTTGTGTACCTTGCCGAAAGAAAAAAAAACAAAAACTATCAAACACTACTAACATAGTCCAGGTGAATTAAAATCTCCTAATGTTCTTCCTAGTTTCTTTGGTTCAAGGTAATAATGTCTCTTTTTTAGCATATTCACCGTAAGGAAACTCCAGGAAACTAGAAAATAGTTTCAAACTATCTTGACTCGTCCCTTAAGATCTTAATTCACTGTTTCCTACAAAATTTTTAAAATTCCAAAGCTTTCGCGGCATTCGAAAAATTTCTCAAAATTTCGTCGAGTCAAACACATTGTATATCACCTCAAGAATCTAAAGACAGATTTTAGCCTTAGGCCCTCTTAACATTGGTAGCTTTGCTTCGATTTAGTTACCACCTAACAGGCTAATTTTGATACACGGATAGATAGACCTATACAATGCTAATCAAATTATTTTCTTACTGAAGAAAGATAAAGAAACTTCACACTTAATAACGTCGGCGTCTGAGACCTCTACATAATGTTGCTTTTGATAGTAATGTCTAAACCTGTACGAAAAGTTATCAGCAGCTTAGAAAAACCAAATCAGACTTGAGAGCGCTAAGCTAATTTGGATAGCGTTCGATTTGTGAGCAAAATATTTACCGCCACCATCTTGATTATCCTTTGAAGCAAACAGAGTAATTTTATACTTTGTAGATCCATAGCCGTTTGCAACATGACACACATACTCCCCATAGTCTTGTGCATCCAATGGCGTGACAATGATACTATTATTCATCAGTTTGATGTTATCGCCTACTGGAACATGGCCATCTTTCGTCCAAGAATAGTTAAATGGAGTATAACTGGTTGCATGACACGAGAGAGAACACAGAGTTTGCTTTTCACATAACACCGAGGGGGGAGAAAGTTCTTTTAGTAAACTGGGTGGCCCTGTGAGAAAAAAGAAAGTGTAATGAGGCCATATAAAGTCAGGCAAAATTTCAGTAAAAAACTCCTGTGAGGGAGATCCATAGACACCACCATGATGTGTTTTTTTGTGCACATTAGTAAGCAGTTTTCTCATTTGTTGCTGTTATATATCGTGTTATTGTTGTTAATTTACCATTTGGTCATCGATTTTGGAACAGTTTTGCCTCCTCTTCAACTTGATACCCTACAAAGACACCATCTCTTCCACGGATGTACTCAAAAGAAGTAAATATTTACGTAAAAGTAACAAAATGTTACACGTACCAGCGACAATGAGTGTCGTAGTAGTATAACTCTCTCCAAATATGTTCATAGCTGTGCATTCATAAATGCCACTATCTGCAGGAGCAACATCGTTTATAACAAGTACTTTGCCGTTGTCCTTCAATTGAGCGCGAGGTATACTGTTAAGTCCATCTTTAGTCCACGTAACAGAAGCCTCAGGTTGTCCAAAGACCTCACAGTTCAATACTACCAGTTCGCCAATAGCTGAAATGGTTCTCTTTGGCAGATCTTTGATGACAGGTTTCCCTGAGTTTTAATAAATACGGATAAAATTACGAAACTCAGGACTCAGAGCAGCCCGAAGACTTCTCTGTAGCTTCTTTCTTCCTTACTAAAGCCATATCATGAGAGTGTGTGCTTTTAAAGGCAGAAAACCAATGAGCTCGTTAATCACTTGCCCTCGGCTCGAAACCTATATGATTTTCGTTTGTAACTTTCCCATAAGTTTTTGCAACCCGGCTTCTATTCAACCCCCTCTCTGCTGAAAATGGCCTCATTACAACTGCCCATAGGCTTACTTACCCAATGTCTGCACCATTGCAGGTCTACTGTATGGTCCAGGCCCGGCAGCGGTGTAGCCTCTAACAGACACTTCGTACTTGGCACACAAAGAGATTCCAGTCACATGAACATAGGTTGTGGTCGTGTTTATAGTTGAATGATAGGCAGACTGACTCTCTTTACAGTTTTCCAACACAGCGAGCCTAACTTCATATCTTATGATTTTACCATAAGCTACCTCTCTTGGCAGTCCAAGCCAAGTTACATTATTTCTTGAGGAGTTTACTGCAGAAGAAGATACACGTACTTCTTCTGGTCCACGACTGGGCTCTATTTGAAAAACACGAGAAACAGTTTTCATCATGTAAAATTAATCTCAAGTGAAAAGCTGAATGGACGCACAATAGAATGACAACAATAGTCTCCAAATTTTACTCATGAATACACCTTGTAAAAGATATTTAAAGGTCACGATTTACTAAGAAAAACCAGACAAAAAAAAAACAACAACAACAATAACGAAAAAGAAAAAAGGAAAGAAAAGCAGCAAATAAAAGCATGCTTGAAACGTAGACTCTTACACTTGTAATTAAAGTAGAGTTGTTCAGTAATTCATACTTAACAACATTTAAAAATCTGTTGCAGTAAATGGTTTGAACCCAGGGGTAACTTGTAAAAGTGTAGAGTGATCGTCCGGGTGAGTGTAGTCCTGAGAAGGACTGTTCTCGGTGGTGGTGACTGACGTTTTGACAACCTTAGGACCTAAACACCTAAACAGGTGTCAACTACTACCGTCTCCATACAAACGACTCATTCACGACATTAACATTACAAAACGAACCGAACAGAACGACGTAACTTTACCGACGGATCGACACAGACCAATCACAACCGACTTACGCCACTTGAGTCTTACAACCAATAACTTCACGACAAAAGTGACCAATCATCTACTGATATCAAATATTCACTTGACTCTGATGATGACTTCCACACAGGTTGTCGAAACGTCAGTCACCACCACCGATATCCCGGACAATCACAGTACACTTTTACATTTAAACATGTATCACAGTTTTGATGGCATAAACTCACTTAAAGAGTCTTTTTTTTTCATGGTGAACAGATCATATTGGCTGCATATCGATTACTTCACAAAAAACTCAGTGCAAGGCTTAAACGTGCTAAAGAAAGCTAGAGTAGATCATTAATCGAAGAGAATAGGGGCGATTCTGAATCTTTCTAGAGATCTGTAAAGAAAATATTGCCGGACGCAGGAGTGAGATCTATCCCGACATGTATCAAGACTGATGACAAGATTATTACTGATAAACAAAGCATTTCAGAATTGTTCAACTCTTTCCTTACATCTGTTGTGAACAAGTTATTTGAATCGCGCACGTGTGCAAGACCAGTTTTTAAATCTACAGCTGAGGATTTGTTTACAAAGAAACACAGCAGTGGGTAGGTCGTTAGTGCTTAAGCAACTTAAATGCTTAAAACTTAAGAGAGCCACTAGTCTAGACGGTCTACCAGCTCGACTTTTAAAGGACACCGTAGTTGTGATAACTGACTGTGTAACACATTTGGTAAATCCCTCCATTAAATCTCGTACGGTCCCGTCTGAATGGAAGCAAGCTAAGGTTGTACCCTTGTTTAAATCTGGAAACAAAGATGATCTGGACAATTACAGAACTATATCAATTTTACCGATCCTGTCGAAAATTCTGGAGAAAGTTGTCTTCCATCAGCTACATAGCTACCTATCAGAAAACTTCCTCCTCTTGCCATATCAATCGGGTTTTCGCGCAAGTCATTCAATTCAGTTGGCCGTTACCTTCCTTACAGATAAAATTCGTGGACATACGAACAAAGGGCTATTAACGGGGGCAGTGTTTATCGACCTGAAAAAGGCCTTCGATACTGTTCCTCATGATGGTCTTTTAAACAAGTTGTTTAGATATGGAATTCAAGACCAGCTTCTCTCCTGGTTTGAGAGCTATCTCACTAACAGGAATCAGAGCGTGTCCATTGAAAATCACCTTTCATCTGCCGCTAACATCAGTAGCGGAGTACCTCAAGGATCCTTGTTAGGGCCTCTACTGTTTATTATTTACATAAGCGACCTTCCTTTAGGCGTTGGTCTGTCTAGTGTTATGTTGTATGCCGACGACACTGTTATCTTTTCTGCTGCTTCAAGCATTGACCAACTACAGCTTAACTTAAGTCTTGATCTCAGTATTGTCTCAAATTGGCTAACAGCGAATGGTCTCTTCCTCAACCTAAAGAAAACTGAGTACGTTGTATTTGGAACTCGGCAGAGGCCAATTAGATCTGAATCTCATAGTCCGCTCTGCATGGAAGGGAAAGAAGTTAACCAAGTAAAGTCGTTTAAGTATCTTGGAGTCTTGCTACATGAGTGTTTATCTTTCAACGATCAAATAATTATATAAGGTCAAAAGTTGCCCGCAGACTTGGCCTCCTGCCACGATTACGAGGTTGTTTAACCACGGAAGCAGCAAATAAGATCTCTTTGTCCACGCTGCTACCGATATTAAGCTATTGTGATACGTGCTTTTGCCCTTTGGGAAGCACTAACAGAAAGACTCTTGAACGCCTGCAACGACGTGCTGCGAGAATCGTATGCGGTTTTAAACCTGGCATAGCCACTGAATCAATACTTAAGAACCTACGCTGGCCGCCTCTTGCAAGAACTAACCTCATGGAAAAGCACTGTGCACTGTTAGTTAACAAGTGCTTGGTTGGGGAAGGTCCTTCGTACTTTAAAGACTATTTCATGTTACGCAGCCAGAGCGAAAACCAACATATGTACTATATCGTCAATCACCGACATTATTTTTCCTAAATTTCATCTGGATGTCGCTAAAAAGTCTTTTGACTATCATTATGCAATGACAATCAATAGTTTTCCAAATGAAAATTAAGACTTTATCACCTAAGGAACGTTTCCCGGCTACCTCCGCTTTTTATTCTTAGGCTATTTTTAGAACATTCTGAAATCGAACATTGTTACTTTTTATATCAGTTAGTTTTTATTCATATATGAATTTAGTATAATTTCAGAGCTGAGCAAAGAGTTTCCGGAAATCTGATTGGTCGAGCGGTTCCTTATATGACGCTATATAAACCGCTCCACGCCGTTTATATAAAATGTTAAACAACAAACATATGAAATACATATATATGAACTGCGGTTATGAAACGTATATGTGCACGATCCTTCGCAGTAAAGCACTATTTAGGCAATAGTGAAAATCAGACGTGAAAAAAATTCAGGCCTGTACGGGATTCGAACCCCTGACCTCTGCGATACTAGTGATCGCAGAGCACTAGTATCGCAGAGGTCAGTGGTTCGAATCCCGTACAGGCCTGAATTTGTTTCAGGTCTGATTTTCACTATTGCCTAAATAGTGCTTTACTGCGAAGGATCGTGCACATATACATAAAATGTTAAAATAACCTGTTTATAAATGTTACTAAAATGTTATGATTTTAGAAATTTCTCTGTTGTTCAGATTGGAAATTATACTAAAACAATTATTCGCGTTAGGTTCGGTGAATATTGTCGAATAATCCCCTCGACTTCGTCTCGGAGATTATTCGACGATATTCACCTCGCCTTCGCCGAATAATTGTTAAATATATGATCTATTTTACTCTCCTTTATTTTATGTTATACAGGACCCCTGTTGATAACAGTCCTGTGACTGAAGGGGTCATCCTGTTTAGATATCGATCATTATTATTATTATTATTATTATTATTATGACGCAGTTTATTGAACTTCAGCATGCCAGGAAAAGAAAGTTTCACAAGGCGCACAGCGTAACCTGTGAAACTACACATCGTTGTACTTATAAAAAAATATAAAAACCTATTTCCTAGCATGGAAAATTATTTAAGGTACAACTAATACTAAAATAACATCGCTAATTTACAATCTATTTTGAATATACATAACAACAACTAAGTCACGTTCTGTGAATAAGATTGCTGTATAAACTTATAAACTAAATTCTCTAAATAAATCGATTAATCTTCTAATATACGGAACTCAATATTTAAATTTCCTTCAATGTTTAAAAATATCCTTCAAATTAATATTCATACGTAGGAATAAACTTCATGCTTATATAATGTTCTTATAATGTTCAACCTTTCAAAAGTTTCTTAACTTATGTAGTTTTACTGTTATTATTTTACTGTTATTATATGTTTTGTTATTATTAGGATTATTTTTATTATTATATCAAACAGACAAAACAAGCAATTAAAAATCGAATTATTTTTAAACATGAACAAGGATCACAACGACGAAATCGCCAATAAATGTTGCAATGCTTGTGAATGTGTCTGGGTACATTCCAATTCGCGTAATGATTAATGTAGAGAACCCACCATATTCTTTGCTTGCTACAGTTATCGTCTCATTCGGTCCAGGTTTAAACGTCACAGCTCTGATATAAAATTGGTATGTCAGTCCACCCAACGCATCAACCGTGTAACTCGATGCATCTTTGTCTATACCAGATATCTCTCTTAATGCACCTCCACTGTGACTATAAAATAAAGTGTAACTTGTGATAATTCCATTCGGTTCTGTAGGCATACTCCAGGACAAGGTTACTCTTGGACCATGCGAATTGCTGGGTGGCACATCAATAAAAGACAAACACGTAGGTGCGCTGGGAGCTGGAAGAACAAAGATATTGCGATTATTGATAAAATAATAATGAAAAAAATAATTAAAGGTAAGTGTATTAAGGTCAAACCAAGTGAAGCGTACCCCTCAAGATTACATCAATTAATTGAATATTGAACCCACCAGTCGTTTCAAGAATGCAATAATAGATTGATTATTTGAATGTTGCGCCCGTTTTGAAATGGTGCGAATCATTATTCAGATCAGAAGTCGATTTCTGATTTGAACAATAGTCCGCGCCTTTTCAAAACGGGTTCAATATTCAAATAATCCACCTATTATTGCATTTTTTAAACGACTGGGGATTCAACGATCAAATAGTCGATTCGTCATTTTATTCATGAAACTACTAGCGGATTCATTTACTCATGGATCAATTCATTGACGTAATCTTAACGGTGTACGCATGTTTTAATTGTAAATAACAGTAAATCCCAGGTATGTTGCACTACGTTGTAAAAATGTAACAGAAGGATGTACTGCCACCCTATTTTGGTGTTAAAGGAATTGGTTTGATTAAATAATCTAAAAAAATTAAATTAAATTCAGGTTTTCAGAAACTGAACAACTCTAGTAAACTAGTTGTTAGCCTTCTCATGATGTGTTTAGTATCTCATTGTCATGAAACGCCGAATGAAGATGGCAAAAATTCACAAAATATGGTTCACATTTTTTTTCCTTATCCCTGGACTGTTACATACCATCTTCCATTGTTCTTTCGATCTCAACAAGGCTCTTTGGTCCATCACCATCAGAAGTATATGCCAGGACCTGAAATTCATATTCTGTGTACTTTTCGAGTCCAGTCACAAGTCTGCTGAATGTTGATCCACTAGTAACATTCAAGAAAGAAAAACAACCTGCAAAGCCCTTCTCTCTGTAAAACAGTTTAAACCCTATAATGTTTCTTCCATGTCTGGAAAAGATTGGTGGTAACTGCTAGGAAGCTTTAATGCTTGTGGAAGAGCTTGCAGTCAAATTGAAGGCAGTAGGAGGTTGTGATGGAACTGAAATGTTAAACAACAACAGTTGTATGTTTTAATTCTCTACTTATTATTGATGTGAAAGTAAATTAATCATGCTTGTGAACTTAGGAAGCATTAGATGTTTCCCAGAGCAGTGTGGAGGATCATCACCTGAGGGGACTGTGTATATGCATTAGATCTACATTATTTATATCCTAAGCGTGAAGACGTGCTCTACAGATAGTTGGGCAAGCGATTGTGTTGCAATGGCAACCTACTAGGTTCCAGAATCTTCAATGCACTTGCAATGCAACAATCCCATCATTCACTGGATTATATCAAGCATGAATAAAAATAATGTATTAATTTGATTTGATTTAGCAAACGGAGAATCTAAATGATCTCAGCAAAGTAGATGAGATAAGGTTTAAACAGAATGAACGTTATTGATTGTCAAATTCTGACAATACACTTTATTTAGATAGGGTGGCACGGAATAGTTAAAGTAACTAATAAACTTGTGGCCCTCTTTTATCGTGAGCTCATTAGTTATTTTAAAAAAAATCTTACCTTACCAAGGCTCTATCAATACATATGCGTTATTGAGCAAGCGTGAGGTCAAGATGGCCGGATTTTGGCTGAGTTCTTTTTTTTTTGTTTTGCGTTCTTATCGACCGAGACGAAGCCGAAGTCGATAAAATGCAGAAAAAAGAACGAGTAAGAAGGAGCTGAGTTCTCATAACTCTTTTGGGAGATTGTTCCAGTCTTTCGCAGAAGCATATTTGAACGAAGAATTTCATGGTTCCCCCTAAATCTAATAAGGTAGTATCCCTTAGAGATTTTTTGTGTACTTCTGATCGCTCAACTAAATAATTCTTTAACTGATCTGGACAAGTCATGTTATAGTCAGTTTTAAACAAATACCTTTAGTTAGAAGTACTCCATAAACTTCCACTCTCAGAACCTTCCAACTGTAATATGCTGTTGGCTGAAAGCGGATAAACTTTGCACTTGCAAATTCTTGCGGACTGTTTTTAATGATGCCATTTCGATTTGAGTTTCCAGAAAAGACCCATAGTTCGTGGTAAAAATTTGAAATTATTGCATCAAAATGTTCTTTATTTCACTGCATCATTTACCACTATTACATATCAGCTATTTCCATGTCTGTAATGGCTATTGCTATAGAAAGACTTTGCTTCACTTTTTACAAAACTGGCACAAACCAGTATGTGACCCTGCATATCATATCTGGTGACTAACTCAGGGAGAGGTAAATGTATTTGGTGAGGTATTATAATAAGAGAACTACTGGTTGGACAACACACCGAAAAATAAGAGACACCTTGTAGAATGTCTTTTTTTGTTCTTTGGTCTCGATTATATACTCTACCTATTTTCAAAAAACAACAATAAACTATCGAACATAATCCTACGGTTGTTTACTATGTAATAAATGCCACACAGGGAGATATAGACAATTTCTGAGTAGCTTAACTGTTATAATAAAGTAGCCGAGTAACATACAGAACACATACACCGAAAACTGGTTCGTTCTTTTACCACGTGCTCCCGATCCGATCCTTACACTATGTATCATGTACAAAATGTCCCATTACAACTAAAATGACATCGGGAGAAAGAAAGATGAAGCCAATAATACAAAGTGCTTTTTCAGACAGTTTTCTTTTTTAAAAAAAAATTAGAAATTTAAAGACTAGTCTAAGACTAAATTGTATGAAGGCTTCATTTTGCAATCACACCTTAAGTGGGAAGAGAATTGTCCATAATGTTTCCACAAAGGACAAAAAGCAATCAAGTAGACAAACACAGAACTATTTTTTTTCCTACATAGACCCTTAGTTCTGTTGTTACACTTTTCATCCTTTTCAATCACCACACAGCGGAAATTCCTGCAGACGCTTTTTAATGATGCCATTTCGATTTGAGTTTCCAGAAAAGAGCTATAGTTCGTGGTACAAATTTGAAATTATTGCATCAAAATGTTCTTTATTTTAATGCATCATTTACCACTATTACATATAAGCTCTTTCCATGTCAGAAGAGTTAGCTTCGGTTTTTACAAAACTACCACAAACCAGTGTGTGACCCTGCTTATCATATCTGGTGACTAACTTAGGGAGAGGTACATGGAGTTTGTGAGAGACTATAATGGAAGAACTACTGGTTGAACAACACATCAAAAATTGAGAGGCACCCTGCAAAATTTTCTTTTTGTGTTCTATGGTCTCGATTACATACTCTACATTTTTTTAAACGACAACAATAAACTATCGACCATAATCCTTCGGTTGTTTGATGCAAATGTCATTGGTGAAAAGAAAGACGAAACAAATAACATGAACTTATTAATCAGACAGTTTTTGGTTTTTTAAAAAATATAAGAAATCACACCCCAAGTGGGAACAGAATTGTCCATAATGTTTCCATTAAGGACAAAAGGCAATCAAGTTGGCAGAAAAACAATTTTGTTCCTACAAAGACGCTTAGTTCTGTTGTTACACTTTTTATCCTTTCCAATAACCACACAAAGGTTAGTATTCTTGTGTTGATAATAAGTGTCGTTGATATTTCCTCTCTTTTGTTCTAAACAGTTCCTTAAATTAAACGGTAAAAATAAGTAATGGCTAATAAGTCCATAAGACGTGGACCAATTAACATTTAAGTAGTATTGAAAGTGAACTATATAATTACATGTATACACAATATAATGTATACGTACATAGGTTTGTAATTTTGCTGAGTTTTTTATTGAAAAAGGTAACTGAGGTTGAGTTTTGACCAGGTATACACTTCTTTTGTGTCCCTCCTCCTGACTCAAAAGTTGAATTAGTGTTCTAAGACACTTATATTTTTGGCTTTTTTCATATATCTGATATATCTGCGCATGACCTTCATGTAAACCTACCTTGTTAACATTGCTTTCTTGGTAAGTGAAAATAGTGATACCATCCATTGATAACTGAACCTTGTAGTTTGTTGTCCACTCGTCTAACCCATTTTCTCCTTGGGTAGCTACAGCACGGATGACGTACTCATACAGCAGGTCAATTTGTAAGTAGTCAGCAGGATTGGTCGCAGTCTTGGGTCCCCAACCCCGATTTGTTCCATTCAATCGACCAAAAGAGGGTTTATACCTATTGTCATAATACGATGAGGCAGAGAAGCTGCTGTCTGGAATTGCACCATTAAAGGCCAAACCAATGGCTGCCGATTTACAGGCTGCAAGGTAATTACTTAAACTCAGCCCTCATAGTTTTATGCAAATTTTAAACATCGTAGCGCCATTGCTTAAAGTTGGCATGATCACAAACACTTTACGAACTAGTTCTGATAAACCAGAAGAAATACGAGAGTGCATTGATCACTGCGAGACATTGCACTTGCCCACTTAAAGGATGTGGTAAACCATGGGTGACCACACCATTCGAATGAACAAACCCAAGACTTGAGAGAGCTTTGGAAATACAAAATAAAATGGCGTTATCCTCAAGGAACACCACCCAGTAATTTCCTGTAAGCTCCGCCAGCAAACGTTGGAAATCATACACCAAGGATACAGGGAAACAGAAAAAATGTCTACTGAGAACAGGAGGTGATCTATTTTGGCCAGGTATATCAAGAGACACGGCAAAAGAAAAGACCGAAAAACTGTGCCACGTGCGTACGGTTCTCCAAACACCAACCATAAGAAAAACTACAACCCCACAGCGTGCCCAGTTTCCCATGGCAGAAGCATGGATGGAATTTGCCAAACATGGGATACCAGAAGAAGAGAATTTGCTTTACTCTTCATCTACCTTGCAGCGGACGACTCCAGCGCTCGCAAACCATTAAGTGGAATGAAGCACATCTTCATCATCGACAAGACGTCCAGAAATAACAACGTAACAAGATATTATGAGCTACTAAAATTAGAAGTGTTTGGGAACTACTAAAGTTAGGAATTTTCTGACTAAGTGTTTTGAATTGTTTAGGTACGTTTGATTATCTTGAAATCCTTGTGCATGTCTAGTGCAAGACCAAACTTTTATTAACTTTTTCTAATTTTTATTTTTTTTTTTTTTACATTTTGAGTGATGTGTTCCTAGCCGTTATAATAGGGCTGAATTCTTGTACGATAGTCGTTATCACTAATCGTGTTTGGGTTTTTCTTTTACCTTGCTTAGTGTCCTCAAGGGAGAGTTTTGTTCAGGTTTTAGTTCTCGAATATTGATTGTTTCTCAAATACGTTTTTATTCATTTGGATTGTCTTGTGATGTACTTTTTTCTCGGTTAACATTCTAAAGAAACCATCGAAAGTAGACTTATGAACTGTTTCACAGACTACATTTGCGACATACCATTTAGGCCTTTTAAGATTCTCATTGCATTACATTTAACTAATTAGTCTTTCTTGTTTGTGTATGTAGCCTTGCTGTTTATCACACCCATTAGACTTTTCAGGGTGGAGATGTAAACACATTCGATCTACGGTGTTACGCTTGCGCCGCGGGAAGCGTCAGCACATGCCATGTATATTTCAGAGCTGTTTTCGTTCCTTTATAAGTAAGATATAAGTAAAGAACGGGAAGAGGCTACGAGTATCTCTACACAGATTTTGATAATTAATTGAAATGATCAAACGAGTAACTTTAACAAAATCCGTAGATTAACTCTCACTTTAACTTAGTTGCCCGATACTTCATAGCCCTCAAGTTGCATTCTCTCTCTCATAAACATTACGACTGTTCACAAATTAAAGATACCCCGGTCAGATTTTTTGAAAGTTCATAATGAAGTATTGAGTACAACAATGAATTGAAATTCAGCCCTTTTCTTGAAGTTTTTCTCCTCTGATATAAATATAGTTTCCTGGGTAAGTATTTACTGGCAATTAACTCAACATTGAGCATAGAAATAACAGGTTGTTATTGGTGGCTTGGTGTCTGATTTAGTCACTTATCTAACTAACAAGCATAGGTCATCAAAATAGACTGAAAAGGAAGGCTTAAAAGGGTATCTTCGATTACCCTATAATATTATAATAATAATAGTAATAATAGTAATGATAATAATGATAATAATAATAATAATAATGATAATACTGGGAACAGCGAGGATTTTGAGAAAGGTATTGGATATCTAGAGTAAAGAGAAAATCCTAATGGACCCCTGGTCGTGGGCTATGACTCGCTCCCTTAGGAAACAACCCGGAAAAAGATCATCCAGTTCGTTTACCATAATAATAATAATAATAATAATAATAATAATATGATAACAAAAAACTTGAAAAATGCATTTAAAAAGCTCCCAACTCACTTTGCTCTTGTTTTACTCCAAATACTTCTGTTCTCATACACACACCACCCTGGTGTGTTTGTGGCAGGAACCGTAAATATCTTGTTAATACTCCGTAAACAACATGCTTCACCTCTGAGTTCCTGTCAGCATTTCCTCTCAGAAACTTGAGGCAAACAAATAGTCATATGTCATCAATAACGTTTTTCCGAAAATTGAGAGAATAGCAGGTATAAAATAGAAACAGTGCAGATACCATTAAGATCAACAATTCTGAGGACAAGATTTCGATATCATTTTACCTCTAAGATATTCTATATGGTCAGGCTTAATAATCCATGTTATATTAATTTTATAAATGTACACTGATTTGTTTTGAGCAGCTATGCCTCATACTGTATTTCCTATATACCTTGACTTGTCCACCTTCCTTGTAGTCTACCCAAGTTGTCCCATCTGTTGATATTTGAAGTGTGTAGTTCTTCACCCACTGATCTGTTTGAGAATTCCCTTGAGTAGACACAGCACAGATGATATGAAGTGACTTTAGATCAATCTGTAGGTATGGGTTAGTGTCAGTTGTTCCTGCACACCATGATGATCCTAATGTGTAGTTCAGTCGACCATGCTCGGCTGGAGTGTTGGCATTTTGTTCAGTAGAAGAGGTTATGTCACTATTTGGAATTGTCTCAGTTCCCAATCCAAGATCTAAATCAACGCATGCTCCTACAAAAAAAATTACATTTGCTTTATAACGTACTCATTATAATTATTGTAAATAGAGAAATGGGTTGGATGCATGTGAGAAGCACGTGGATGCCTTAAATCTCTTTATAAATTATCTCTGATAAAAGTTCATGTCAGATAGTTAACAACTATTTACGAGGTGGTGGTGGCTATTGTTAAACAGAAGAGTAAATTAACTCTTTTGTACCTGTAACAAAAACAGTATTTGGGGGCAAGTTACTCGGAGGTGAATAGCAAAGGATAGTCTGAGTTTTAGTATCCAATCAGTGCCCGCCTTCAACGCTATCCTCCATTTAGTATATACTGGTAACATAATGGTAATGGTAACATGGTCAGCCTCCTATAGGAGGCAATAGCCACAAAAATCTGTCGCGCTTGAAATGTCGTTTCTTTACAAGTTAAGCGAAAAGAAACCAAAGAAAAAGATGGATCGTTCAGTGCGGCCATTTTGTTGCTGCATATTTTTCCCCGTTCCACAGTGTATTACCGTGGCATATTTGGCACGTTCTCATGACCTTATTTGGTAATATGACATTGTAGCAGAATAATAAATAATAATTGATCCACACCTTCATTAAGCATACAGTTCTTTAATGAAAAAAAGCAATAGTAAAAACAATCGACTCTCTTTGACCCTAGCTCTGTCTTAGTGAAATACCAGATTAATCTGAAACATTTTTAGAATTGATAGTGCAAGTAGAATGATATCCGAGGGTGCTTGGATATCATTTTGCCTGACAAAAATATAATGGTCTCAGACTCTCTGTCTGTTTGCTGATAGAATACTTCAAAGTTTTGAATTAACTTTAGTAACCTTTTTCTTCATGTTCCGTTAACTGTCCCATTTGTTGTTAGATAATCTTATCATTAAGAAAATGCGAAACTCGGAGCAGCTCTTTTATCTTTTTGGTATTGATGCTGTCTGCATTGGCGATTAGGTTGTGCTGTAAGCGTAACTCTTAGGTTTCAGCACTCAAAACTGAAAGAGATGTTCAACAAATCCCGCCAGATGGAGAAATAATGATAGAATAAAACTAAACCTTATGATTAGATTTCTAATTAGAATAGAGGTAAACGTAATTAACCTTAGCATTAGATTTCAAATGACACGGTGCTCACCTGTGGCAAGATGTACAAGTACAGCGAGAAAAGCTATATGGAAACAAAGCTCGAGATTAATTTGCGACATGTTTCGATTGAATATGTTGCGAAATACCGCACGATTGTTTAGTGTGATCGGTCATTTGAAACAGAAAGCTCGTCCGACAAAAGATGTTTTGGTTACCTCGCTATTCAAGCTCGTTTTTGCATAATTTGTAGTAAATTTCGAGTTTTCAATCAGATTATGTTAATTTATAAATGATGATACAATTAGTTAAAGAATGCAACAAGGCCTGCTGGAGTACCTAAATAGCCTGGCAAATAATTTGCATGATAAAAGCGAACACAGGCTATTTTAGACTTTTGTGCAGTCCAGGTGTAAAGGATTTAATGACCTAAATGTCATGAAGCTAGACAATGGCAACATGCTTTCAAACGAAAGTGGCATCGCTGAGTGCATGAACGAATACTTTGCATCAGCTTTTACAAGTGAAAACTCTGAAAATTTTCCATGATTAGATCAAGTTATCAAAGATTTGGGCCTTAGCCTTCTACACTGTTCACCTAAGGATGTTAACAAGATCCTAAGCTAATTGAAACCTCATAAATCTCTTGGTCCGGATAACAGCCATACCATGATTTTCAAGAAATGCAGTGGAACTTTGGCCTCAACACTTAGCGACGTTTTTAATGCGTCCTTTACGTCGGGCATGCTGCGTTATGGCTGGAAATTGGCTGATATTACTCTTTACATTAGAAAGGTGCTAAGAAAGTCCGCAAGAACTACCGTCCTGTCTCGCTAACATTGGTGTAGTGTGTAAAATGATAGAGAGAAAGCATCGTATTCATTTCTGGACAACTAATAAGATTTTTATTCCAGAATAATTTGGCTTTTTGAAAGGGAAATCTTGTTTGTCTCAACTACTATCTTCGTTTCACGATTGGGCCCGTGATAGAAACAAAGGATTGACAACTGACTTCATCTTTTTAGACCTTTTAAAAGCTTTCGAATCGGTATCTCACGAACGCCTCATGACAAAGATGCACGCATATGGTATCCGAGATCCACTCTTGTCTTGGCTTAGTTGCTTCTTAGCAAATTGATACCAGCGAGTCGCTCTACGGGGACATTACTGTTCATGGACCTCCGTTTTGTTCGGTGTACCCAAGGGAACTGTGTTGGGACCTATTTTATTTCTCATTTATATGAATGATACCTCAAGAAACATTTCATCACACACAAAACTCTTTGCAGATGACATGAAGGTGTACAGGGTATTAAGAGATACAAAGGAAGATGTGGATGAGCTTCAGAAAGATCTTGCTCGCTTGTAATCTTGGAGCAATGACTGCAAAATTAAATTTAACACCTTAAGCATTTTTACGTTCGCAGGTGATTTTCGACCTTTAAGAGTTAACCACTGTTTTAAACTTAGTTCTGCATCCGCAAGTTACGTATAATTGATGCATGGGATAGTTTACCAAAAGAAACTGCCGAGGCGAGGCGAATTATTTGAACATTTTAAAGAATAGACGCAAATATCATCTTATGAGTGTTTTACGCGAACATTAAGTTATCTATTTCTATCTTTAAATCAGAGGTAAAGTTTTTTAACTATTTTTAAGAGGAGATAAACCAGAAAGGAATAACCTCTTTTATCTCTTTTTCCCTTCTTAATGGGATCGTGAATAAACAGTTACTATTATTATTATTATCATTATTTATTATTATTATTATTATTATTATCATAGTTCTTTGCAGAATTTAAAGTTGTTACACAAATGTGCGCGTCTATTTGTTCGCCAGTTGAATTTCACCCTTTCATGTTTTGGATGTAACAATAACAATTTAAATGCCCGTTAATGTAAAATACAAGATAACCGGGAGTAAGGTCATGACGATAAAAAAAACTAGACCTAACTGAGGCCTTGTCAATACGGTCCTTTAAGCCTGGTTTTTAGCAGTGACGCAACCACAAGCGCAAGCACAAACGCAAGCATATGGTAATTATGTCAAGTGGAAACGAACATCGACAGGCATAAACACAAGTATCTTAACATGTTAACTAGTCACAAGGCTTTGTTGATCTCGACTCGGCCAATCTGGCGGCAGACACTTCGAGTTCTGTCGTTTCTTCTACTCTTACGACGAAGAAAGCGGAAGTGGTTGTAAAATAGTATAACAAAATGCTTTTGGGTTAGCAATATTTTTAAAGAAATGAGAAGCCAAGGTAATTTTTTCTTGTCAACTTGAGTCTAAGCTTGTGCTCTTTTTTTTCCTTTAGTCTATACACCCCTTGTCATACGAGACTCGATAGTTGCGAGCAACTTCGGAAAACTTTTCATCAAATTCTACAGAAACGACCTCCGCCACATTGTTGAAATCCTCAGAAGTGGGGAAAACTGTAACGAGAGCTATAATTGGCCAGACATAGCAAAATGTCATAGATCTCCTTGTGCGTGTACAGTATCTTGCTTTCACTCGGGATACGCGAACGCAAGCTTAAGCATAAGAACAAGAAGAAGGAAAATTTTTTATCCTTGTGCTGTGCTTGCGCTTATGTTTGTGCTTGTGTCGAGACCGAAATAAGAGCTGTTATGCTTGCGAAAATCAGGCTTTATTGGCGAGTCAATCCATTTAAGAGGACTACTAAGCAGTGGTGACAAAATTGAAACTTTCGGTAATTGTTAATACCACTAAATTCGGTTGTGGTGTTCTGCTAAGGAAACATGACAGATTTACGGATTGTGTGTTCCACTTTACACGACTTTCTTCAGCTGTTCCCTCCAAAGTTACCAGCTGATAAGGTAAGAAATGTCCTCTTTTCAAATTTCTTTAGGGAAAATTTCATTTTAAAAGTCATCATGTCATGACAGTTTTCCAAAGCGAATTTTTTACGGTTTCTTCTATTAGATATGAGCTTCAATGTATTCTTGTTTGCTTACCTCGTGCCTTCCAACACAATCTCATACGAAATTTAGAATTGTACTTCAGCGGTTCTTCTAAAATTTTGGCTGTTTGTGCTAAATTGAGTCTTCTCTCTCTGACTTGTAATCAGCCTTTATCGTTTTCATGCGCTCGAAGTTTCAAAAAGTGAAATGAAATGCTGCGGTACTAGTTTGACATTTTGTGCTCTTTCTAATTTACATAATCCATAATCGGCCCGTGGGCATTACCACTTTTTAATGCCCCGCTCTGATCTCGCTCTTAGCCAATCAGAGCAAGCGTTACATCAGCCACAAGCCTAAGCCATATAAGTGATACAGGCTTCTGCAAACAAGGAGTGGGGGGGGGGGTTGCTTGTTCGAAATCATGTCCTACTAGGGGGTGAGCACTTATTCGTGGGAGGGCGCTTATTAAAGCGTACGGTAATTGTAAATTTGTAGTGTGTGAAGCCAGTTAGTTAATACAGTGTTACCTATTAGCTTTCCGTCAGACGCTCGATAAATTATCGTCGCAGATGCATGTCGTTAACCGCAACGAACACTGAGCGCCAGGTAGGCTATGAGCGTGACTCGCGATGGCAGAAGCAAAGGGCTTAGTTTTCCTGCCGCGGGCATGTGCGGACCCTGCTCGCTCGAAAAATTCAAATGAATAACGCTTGATTCATTGTGATTTCAAGTCATAAACTGGACGGAATACTGGAAAAGGATAATTGCAATTTTATGTTTGCTCTCCAAGACCTCCTAAGTAAAATGTATAGAATTGTTTCCGTAAGATTGGGAAAGACACATATCTGAGGCAGACATAAAATGAGGGAAAGCCTAATGCGCACATAAAAGTTCAGTTAAATACGATATAAATAGATCGCTTTGACAACTAAATCTTGATTAATTGCTGACTAATTTCTATTACATTAAAACTTACCCTCAGTTTGACTCTTTGCCAGGTTGTTTTAATGGCTACAAAAGCCAAGTTTGTAAAAGATGAGAATGAATTTTTAGTCAGATCTATTCATGGCGTCCTTATTCCTCGAGGGACTGTTTGGACTGAATGTTCACGAGTTGCTTGGACATGCATCAGCATTTAATAAATGAAGGGAAGGGCCCAAATGTATTCAATCGTTTTGTCACATTCCCTACCATGCTTTGGAAAGGAAAGGTTTTCAAAAGAGCTTGGCATCTACATGCAGTAATAAACCATAAATTTTTCTACAATCCTGACAGAGTATTTTGAGCTTTTGAACATATAATTGAAATATGAACGTGTCTGTGGGAGTTTTTCAATTCAATCGTTTTCATTCAAACGATGAGAAACTCAAGAACTTTGCATGGAGATATTGCGATTATTCAATGTATGTGAAAATGTAGACTGAGAAGAAGATTGTTTCTCTACCAGAAGAAAATGTCTTCCATTCCAAAATCAGTATATATTTTCTCCATATTCTTCTTCACACATTTTCTAGGATTGACAATGACAACTTGCTGAATAATCAAAGATTCTTCAGTTACCGATCATTTCCTTTATTCTCATGAGCTTAAGTTTTCGTTTTGTTTCATTTGTGTGTGATACTGTGAGGAGAAATCCGATGCTGGTCACTTTCAGAGGCTAAAGGGCTATTCCGCAGCGACAAATGACGACCTCTCCCAAGGCTAAGTAAGGGCAGCGTTTGTTCTTCGATATTAAATCAAGTTTTCTTTAATCTCCTTTCCACTTTGTTCCCTTTTGTCTAGTTTCAGTGAATTCTGCTGTTAACATCCACAGCTGAGATAGAGATCGCCTCAAAATTTTTACATTTGCTTCTCTTCCAAATATTCATTGTTCAGACAGTATCACAGTCGCATATATTATCGATCGACTTACCAGCTGCCTGAAGGGGTTTATTTACTATATAACTTGGTTTTTTTTGCCTTTCTTGGAGTTGCAATGCAGATATGTACAGGCTGATCCAAAGGTAATGTATGAGTTAACTTATTCATGCTGGAATTGGCACAATCCATCATAATTAATCCATACTTTATTGATAAAGTCTTTTGATGAAAAACAATAGAACATCTTTGGAACTAGCTTTGTCTCAGAATAGTACCGGGTAATGGAAATAGCTAAAATTGCTGAGTAAATAGTACGGGTAAAATACTCTCCAAGAGTGCTTTAACTATAAATTGAAATAAATGCTACCTCCCGATAGCTTCACTAAAACAAAACTGTTTCAGACTCTCTTTCTGTTCGCTGAATGATTTGAATTTTAAGATGACCTATGTAAATTTGTCTTTGCTTCTTCAATGGGCAAGTTACTAAAGTATGACGGTTTTTAATCTTCCCGTTCGTTGTAAGACGATCTTTTCATGAAAAATATGGGAAACCCGGAGTAGCTCTCTTATCTTCTTGGTATTGGTGCTATCTTTCTCGGTGACGAAGTTGCGATAGTGTGCGGAAGTCGTACGGCCGGTTATATTACAAAGTTGAGCCGTGGTTTAACAAAACCGCGTTCTAGACTATCTTTATTTTAGCCGGACCTTTTATCTGAACATTTATTTTTGTGAACAGTGACAAGAGGGCCGCAAACTACCAATCGAAGGACATTTATTCAATCACTGAGTCAACCCTCTTATAGAAAATATCCGAGGCCTGTTGCTAACTGAAGGTAAAACCGCTGTTTAGTTTAAACTTCGTTTGAATAACTGGCATTTTGGCTTCAGTGCTCAAAAGTGAAAGACCTGTCCAACCAATTCCGCTAAGTTTAGTAATTAAAATAAAAATACCGTTTTTTATGCTGTCTGCATTGGCGATTAAGTTGCGATGGGTTGCGGAAGTGTTAGGCTTTAGCAATCAAAAGTCAAAGATATATCCAACCATTTCTTCTAAATTTAGAAATTGAGATAATAAAAAAAAGTTACAAGAGGATTTCAAATGATACAGTGCTCACCTGAGGCCAGAGGAAGAAGTACAGCGAGGAAGGTTACACGAAAATAAAGCTCGAGATCAAATTGCGCCACGCTTCGACTGAGTTTGTCCCGATATGCGATCACAAGTGTTTTGTTTAATTGAGCGGCCATTTAAGCAGAAAGCTCTTCTGACAAAAGATTTCTGTCGCAGTAAATGGCTTGAACCCGTGGGTGACATGTGAAGGTGTAGTCTGATCGTCCGGGTGAGTGTAGTCCTGAGAAGGACTGTTGTCGGTGGTAGTGACTGACGTTTCGACAACCTGTGCGGAAGTCATCATCAGAGTCGAGTGAATGATCATTGTAACAATCATTCACTTGACTCTGATGATGACTTTCGCACAGGTTGTCGAAACGTCAGTCACTACCACCGACAACAGTCCTTCTCAGGACTACACTCACCCGGACGATCAGACAACACCTTCAAAAGATATCTTTGTTTCCCACTATTCAAGCTCGTCTTTTTGTAATTATTAGACATATCGTCAATACATGTAAATCTGTGGTTATTAATCAGTTTATGTCAATTCTTAAATGATGGTACATTTAGCTCTTTGCTCTCTCTCGGTTTGTTCGGCAGTTTGAGTTTCACCCTTTGATGCTATTGATGTAGCAGTAATACTTATATTATTGGGTTTTTCAAGTACGATCTATAACATAAACAACTTAAAGGGCGCGTTCTGATTAGTCGATGCAGAGTCTATTTTTTGTCCAAGGGCGTTTGCTGCTAACTTTAGCAAATGCATGGACTAGTTATCGATATCTGCATATTGACGAAGCGTGAGGTAATCCGCGACTTAATGTGATATTAATAGCAAGAACAGAATGCACTATTAGGCTACAAGAGTGATGCAATGTCTTGAAGAGTTACCAGCCGAGGGATTTCCACACAACAAGTTTAAAGTTCTTGTCAATGATGTCGACAAACTGTAATGTTCCAAGTTAGAGTCTCATTCGTGGTTTCTCATAGCCGTGCTACTCACGTTTAGCGCGCATGCAAAGTCCCAAAATTAAGAAAATAGGATACCTAATCAATCGTAAAAAATCAAGGATGAAGAACATGACAGGATGACAATACATCCGAACTCACGACGGTATTTTGCTACAAGCTGCGTTGCGGGCACAACCCAGTTCAAGTAGATGGGCGGTGAATATTTAAGCAACTGTAGCTCTGCGATAAGCCTGGCGCTAAAGCTGTACATTGAATAAATGCAGTTTTACGTTGAATGTCTGGTTTAAAAGAGAGTCTACAGTGATCAAACACTTATTTTCGTGAAAACCTTTTATTCTACTAGCTACAACTATTCTGTTACTTTACATTTAGTACCTATTTAGATGTTATTGCCTTGCAACAATCTTTCCCAGCATTTTCTTCTATTTGTAAATAATCTGGAATCTAAAAGATATCTTGAGGAGTGAAAATAATCTATCATATTCTATTCTCTTACCTACAAACACCCAACAATATTCTGTAACCCAGCTTTTTTCAATTGCTTTAAAGAGAGCAAAGCAACATATTGTTTTTACAGTTGAAAAGAGTTTACTGTGCATAAAAATAGATCGAAAACACCTTTAATGTCCAATAAACGACTAAAAAAATAGAACCTTTAGTCTTTAAAAGGTAATCTATGAGTGAAAGAGATACCACTTTATTAAGTTTTGCATTTATCTAAAGGCTCTTATTTTAACAAGTGGTTCAGACGACACTTTTATTGGAATTCAAATTTTCATGCCGTAACACTGACTCTAACGCCCTATACAGATTAATTCACATTTGATAAGACGGATTCGTCAAGCCAAGTCGACGAAGTTATGTGTGATTGCCTGTTAAGTAGTCTCCTTCGCAGCCGTTGTTTGGGCTCATCACGCAACGCTCATCACGCAACGCTCATCACGCAACGCTCCCTCCCCCGTTGCATGACGAGCCCAAAGAACGGCTGCGAAGGTGACTATCTGTTAAGAGGTTTCGTTTAGTTTGGGAACCTCACCCAGAGTTATAAATCTAATTTACCCCTCATCCGAGGATTATAACTAAAGGTTATGATCGAGCTGTATATTTTACAGACATCAAAAGCAAAAGATACAAGTAAAATATAAGAAAAGTTTAACAATGAATTTTGAATGAAGGAGGAAGACAGTTCAAACGATTTCATTCCATTGCCCAATTACTTAACGCTTCTTTTCGCGAGACTAGAACAAGAAGCGTGTCACGAACCGAAGTGCCGTTTGGATGTTGCAGCGCGTCTTTTCCGTTTTTTGATCACGGATGACGTCAAAATGCAGTCAGGACAAAACAGTAGCACACGAAGTGCAGCCTAGTGTGGCACTGACGTTCTTAACAAAGTTTGACTTCTTCTGCGACGTATTATAGAACACTCACGGCAACATGGAATCCAATTGTCTTCTACAGTAAAGAGGCAAGCCGCTGTCAATGGTGACGTCATCTGTGCGTCGTCCTCCGTTAGATCATACATACAAAACATATAAAACAGAATTGATAATCTGAACAAAACAGATACAAAATAAGTTTTGGGATTATCATATTTCCTCATACACTTCTTCATTTTGTTTCCCACCATTTTCTTCAGGAAGCACCATATTATAATATCCGGGGTTCTCGAGTTTTTCCTGTAACGACTGGTACATAGAAGGAACATGAGACTCCTGGTTCGAAGGCCTGGATTTGAGTTCCATATATGTACCTGGGTCTGACGCTTGATCGTCACTTGACTGTTGATCAGGTAAAGATTTGACACCATCGAAGTCAATTTTTTCTTTGCTCTGTATCCTTTTATTGGGAACAGCTCCTCTCCGCTGCCATATCAGCCCACAAATTATAACGAGCAACACGAACACAATACAAGACAATGCGATGACAATGGCAAGTAAGATGTTCTCTGTATCTAGTAAAAGAAAACAAACGACTTTCGAACCAGCCATCAAACATTGAAAATTTCTTAGTTACTATGTTTTAATGCATTGATGTTTTTGTTAGAGTTGATCCAACCTATCAAATAGGACGTTTTTTAATGCACGAAACATAAATATAATTTCAAACTTTCTGTTGTGTCATCTCTTGGTCGTACTTCATTGTACGCCGTAAATTTGAATGCCTATTAACTTGAAATCTCGTTATCAAGTCACTTACATAACCTCCAGATATCTCGAACCAACCATTACGGGAAACAGAGATATTTTAGCCTTGAGCCCTCTCAACGTTGGTGCATATAACTCTGTTTTGACTTAGTTTCAACCTGACAGGCCAATTTTGATATACGGAATGATCGACTTGTATTGCGCACTAAAACAATTTTCTAGCTGGAGAAAGAAAACGTAACTTCACACTGAACAACGACTTCAACATACACCACTACATAATGTTGCTTTTGATACATTCACAGACACGTTCAAAACTGTCTAAACAGCCCTAATTAGAAGCCTAAAAACTCTAAGCCGGACTCGAAAGTTCTAAGCACTTAAAACTTGTTGAAAGAAAATTTTGATCACGTTCGAAATGTGAGAAAAAATTTCTACCTTCACTATCGAGTAGGGTGATTTCATACAATATTGAGCCAAAGGCGTTTGCAACGTGACAAACATACTCCCCATAATCTTCTTCAACCTGTGGGGTGACAATGAGGCTGTTATTCATATATTTGATGTTATCACCGGTTGGAAATTGTCCATCTTTCGTCCAGGAGTAGTTTAACGGAATATGACTTGCTGCTTGACATGAGAGAAAACATGGACTTTGCTTTTCACATATCACTGAGGAAGGGGAAAATTCTCCGATAATTCTGGGTGGAACTGTGTGAGAAAAACAGAAAACGTAATGATACCAAAAAATAAATAAATAAGACAAAACCATGCTCATGCCAACGGAGCTGGGGTGAAACAAATATTTGAGGACACTACCACGATTCACTTTTGGTTCAATCACAAACTTCTAATATTTGGTTAGTACTGAGTACACACACTAAATCCTCAATGACTTGTTAATAAGTGGCTGGGGTAAGGTTGAGCCTAGTAAGGGTGATTATCGTATCGCTTAGAAGAACCATACTTGGTTATTTATTTTGGTAGAGGTTATTTAATTCTCTAACTAAACAAAACTAAATAAAAAAATACACTTAGTCTTGTCATTGTTACCCAATGTTTAATGCAAATGTAGCAAAGTTTCTACCTACCAGCGACAATGACTGTCGTAGCTGTGCGGCTCTCTCCAAACATGTTTATTGCTTTACATTCATAAACACCACTGTCACCAGGAACAACATCTTTTATTATAAGTATTTTGTAGTTGTTCTCGAACTGAGCGCGAGGTATACTAGTAACTCCATCTTTAGTCCAGGTTACAGAAGCCTTAGTTTCTCCACTAACCTCACAGGTCAACACTACCAGTTTGCCAATTGCTGTAATGGTTGTTTTTGGGAGATCTTTGATGGTAGGTTTACCTGAGTTTTGATAAAGATGGAGTAGAGTCATTCCTTAACAAAGTGCAGGATACAAAGCAGCATGAAGGCTTTGCAGCTTCTCTCTTCCCAACTAAAAATAACATAAAATCCCCTCAATTGATAGAAAAACTTCAATTTCATCACAAATACAGGAAGACAAACAACACAGAATCGCATTCTTATATCAATAAAATACTCACAGATTAGACAATATTGAGGTAAACTTGGTTGCTAGATGCTAGATGTCTCTGACAAAGAAAAGTATACAAAAACACACAAACACATAACAACAATACCTTTGGTGTCAATGGCTACGAAGTTACTAGAGACATACACCGTCTGCAAAATACAATCACAAAAGCTAATCATCATGTGTAACCTTTTGCTGTGTTTGGTTATAGCACGGTGACTCAGAGCTCCTGCTAAAAGCTGCTGTTATAGCACTCCATTCTTTAAGCCCAAAGAGTAGGTAAAAAAACGGCAAACTAATAGTTTAGGAGAGGGAAGTTCCTGAGACACCTGAGATGATGACCAGGAAGAGGTGGATGAGTCAGAATTTTCACTCAGTTCTTTGACTGAATGAATAGAAAATCCCTTCCTAAGGATAAAAGTTTGTTAAGATACCTCGGAAACAAAAGCCCGGAGGAACACTCTGTAGTTTGTATTCAGCTGCAGTGGTTTGTTGTAATAAAACTGATCACCACCACTTCTCTTACTCCTTTCTTTATCGCTGGACTGCACTCCGTTTCCAATAACAAATTCCTGATTTTCATCAAAATCATTTCCTCCAAACTGAAAAGCGACATAAGCCGCAGGAACAGAAGATTTATGCGCTTCTTCATACGTCATCATGTCTTGTTTTGTAAATCTTTGCGGTGGTTTAACAACTGCAGTATAGTTTGAGCTAATTGTAATGATGATAACTTGAAAAAATCTGCAAGATACACTACAGGATATTACTAGTGTTAGCAGTATCTCGTGGTGCCAATTGTTACTTGTTAGTTACAGTTACTTTGCATTATATTTTGACACATGACAATACACAGGATGTCGATGATTACAGTAGAAGATAAAATAACCCTAACCCTGAGCCACATCTTTCTGTGTCAAGTCCTTCCTTTGCCATTCGTTAGCAAGACGAAAGCCTACTCCTGTGCAAATATCTCTCAAAGTAAACGTAAAACTACATATAGTCAATCATACCTTGCATTTCCAGGAAAACGTGGAAGCGTGACTTTAGCTGAAATTCCTCCTTCTTTTAAATGCACAAAATGAGAAGGCGAAGATGGTGTTTCTTTAGACCACACTACAGCTGGGGAAAAGGGAAAGAAGGCTCAGAGTAACGATGTCACTTTGATGGCCGCACAATAACCCAGATTAAACTATAAAACGAAACTAGTCTCTATTCATCCGCCATGACAACCGGAAAGCATGGCCCATACAAATATCCATGATCCTTTGTAATGTCTTAGAACTTCCTCTAGGACAACTTCCGGTAGGATTGCTATTAAAACATTACACTCAGTTTAGACAGGTAAATCTAACGAAATCCTTATATTACTCTGTACAAGAACGTGTGAGGTTACAGGTGCCTGTTAAGCACACACTCAAAAAGTTACGTAATTTCCCTGTGTTTCCCATACGTTTATATCATAAGTTGCTACAACCCTATTGTTTAACGCCCTCTGATCAAATCTCCTCAATACATCTACCCACAGGCTTACTTACCTAGTGTCTGCACCATTACAGGTCTACTGTAGGGTCCAGGCCCCGCGGCAGAGTAGCCTCGAACAGACACTTCGTACTTGGCACACCAAGAGAGTCCAGTGACGAGAACATAAGTTGTAGATGTGTTAATGGTTGAATGATAGGCAGACTGGATCCCTTTACAGTTTTCCAGCACACTGAGCCTAGCTTCATATGTTATGATATCACTATGGGCTACTTCTCTTGGCAGTCCAAGCCAAGTTACATTGATTTTTGAGGAGTTCACTGCAGAAGAAGATACCGCTTCTGGTCCACGACTGGGCTCTATTTAAAAAATACGAAAAACAGCTTTCATCAAGTAAAATTACTCTCGGACTAAACCAACGCGCAACAGGATGACAAAAGAATATTTTTCAGAATATTACTCATAAATAAAACTTGTAACAGATATTTAAAGATGACGGAGTAAAAAGAAAAAACAAAACAAACAAAGAAAAAGAGAGAAAAACAGCTAAGAAAACCAGGTTACTATGCCTTGCTTAAAACATCAACTCTTAAACTTGTGATAAAAGTAGAGTTTATCAGTAATTCAAGATTTATACTGCATTAAAAATGTCAGAGCTTTGATGGACTAAACATATGGATTAAAAGTTGTATCTTGCGGTTCTTTCTATAGTGCAAGATACAGCTTTTCATGGTAAACAGATCAAATCAAACAGACAAAAGAAAGCAATTAAAAATCGAATCAATTTTGAACATGAAGGATCACCACGATAAAATCACTACTAAATATTGTAATGCATGTGAATGTGTTTAAGTGCAGACGAAATGTCGTAACGGTAAATGTAAAGAACTCACTGTATTCCTTGGCAGTTACAGTTGTTGTCCCATTTGGTCCAGGTTTAATAGTCACAGCTCTGACATGAAACTGATAAGTCACTCCACCCAACACATCAACTGTGTGATTCAATGCACCTTTGTCTATACCAGAAATCTCTCTTGTTACAACTCCACCGTGACTATAAAACAAGGTGTAACCTCTTAAAACTCCATTTGGTTCTGCAGGTTTACACCAGGACAATGTTATTCTAGGGCCATGCACATTGCTGGGTGGCACATCAACAGAAGACAAAAACCGAGGTGCACTGGGAGCTGGAAGAACAAAAATGTGATTTTCACGAAGAGAATGACATAGAAGATTAGTACATGTAGTAATAAAGTATGTTATCACAAGAAAATTATTGTTGCAGTATATCGAAAAAGTGTAATGTAGGGATGTGCTGCCCCTCTATTTGGGTGTTTAAAGAACTGGCGCTTCCTTGGGGATAGTTTAAGAATGAAATAAATACAGGTTCATGGTTGAAGAGTTCACAGTGACAATTAACAGAGGAGGAGGTTGTGAAGGAGCTTCTGGTACAGGTCATATCATTTATTCCAATCTTCCCAGGTGGTGGGACCAAAATCATAGGAAACTATCATCGTTTTGAACAGTTGAGAAAGCTCTTTTTTTTTAATGTACGAGACTTCTTCTCACTCTTTTTCAATTGACACTTCATAAGTGACAATGAACACCTAATTATTGGAGGATAACAGAGTCTTCCCAATTTTATCTCATTTTCTATGAAATAAATTTGATTGAAAAATGGTTTCTCCTCCTCATGGCATAGCATAGAAAAGGTTGATATGTTACTTATTAAATGAATACTATGTACGTGTAGTTCTTTACACAAAGAAGTAGAAACATTTTCTAAAACCTATCAGTACGACACAATCACCACATTGCATGATTTGACTGATGGAAAAAAATATTTGAAAATTTAGGAAATGTGATTGCCATAACAGGGGAAAGTAACCGTTATATTTTGAAGTGTTTAATAGAGAAATCATTTAATTCATAAATATTTACTTTTATACTTGCCTCATCATGTGTGTGGTTATCTACAATGTGATTGTCAGGACATCAAAGATGAACATGCAACAGTTCACAAAATAAAGTTAAAAGATTCCCACTGTCCCTGATCTCACACATACCATCTTCCATTGTTCTTTCGGCCTTAACAGAACTTTTCGGTCCATCACCAATAGAAGTGAAGGCTAACACTTGAAATTCATACTCTGTGTACTTCTCAAGCCCAGACAAACTGCTACGTAATTTTGTCCCATTGTTAATAAAAGAGGTGTTTACTGCCCCACCAGACCCTTTCTTTCTGTAGAAGAGTTTAAACCCTTTGATTCTTCCGTGTCTGCCAATTGCTGGTGGTAACTGCCAGGAAGCTGTAATGCTGGTAGAAGAACTTGCAGTCAACTTGAAAGCAGTTGGAGGTTTTGATGGAACTGAAAGAAATAACAAGAAATCATGCATGCTTCCATTCTTAGTTGATGATGGATGTGTAATTCAGAAAGGATATGTAATTAACCAAAATAGTACACTGAGGAGGCATTCCGTAGAAAAAGTAGTGTGAAAGATCACGTGATACGTTGATTGTATTTACACATTAGACCTATATTCTTCCTATATTGAATGTGAAGACGCAGTTCGTGACATGAGATTAAGAACTTCGTTGACATGGCAACCTACTAAGTTCCAGAATTTACAACGCGATGTAGAGCATTTTACCGCTGTATCTGACGTTTTGTTTTCATATTTGCCAATAATCTTCTGTCTACACGACCTATTCTGGTTTTACTTTTGCGGGTTTGACAGAACCTTATGTGGAAGGACACCTGGAAACATAATCAATAGGAAGGATCAGTTTATAGTCTGTCATGAAACAAGTGATTACAAAAGTGGACGACAGTAAACCAGAACTCCGATTTGTCAGTCACGAGTATGAAAAAACAAATACATTTGAGAAATTATCTCCTATAAAGAAATTTTTGAATGCAAAAAATTCCTCCGTTTTGGAAATTCTCCAGTTTTGTAAGGTAGGTGGCTGTTGCCATAGTTACTATAATCAATACTCTGATTGGTGGATTTACCTGAGGGGACTTAATAAGATTGGCTGCTTTAACTGGCCGACTACAGTTGTCGGATTACAGCCAACTGTCTGATTTTACTTTCTGATAACAACTCTATCACAGAATTATTGGTAAAAAATAAAGCAGTTAATGGACCTATCACATTTGAGGAAATTGTAATGGTTATGATTGAGGGTACTTTTAGACAGAAGTACGAATAAACAAGCAAACAAATACCTTTAGTTAGAAGTATTCCATATACCTCCACTCTCAGAACTTTCCGATTATGATAATTTGTTGGTTGAAACCGGATAAACTTTGCACTTACAAATTCCTGGAGACTGTTTTTCACAATACCATCTCTATTTGAGTTTCCAGGAAAGAGCTGTAGTTTATGGTGTAAAAAGTGAAATTACTGCTTAGTACTAAAGATTTCATAATAAAAATACTGTATCATTAACGACTAAAAGTATGAAATAATCCATGAGGTAACTTTGAGCTGGTGGCTTGTCAATGAAGCCTGAGCCATTGAGTTCTGTATGAGGACGTGTCTTTGATGTCCAAAGCAAATTATCAAAATTAAACAAGAAACTTTTCAGGATAAAGTTAGTATAGCTTTGTGGGGTACTGTTGGTTATATTCCCAGCATGTGTACTGTTTTAAAATATCTCGTTAATTTTTGTGAAAACAAGTACTGTAACATCACTTTATCTAGCTAGGTTGTAATGGTTAGTATGAAGTCCACATAATTTTTACTTCTTAACAACTACGGGATTTTGATGCCACACAGATTCATGTTCCTACTGGTGGGAACTGCGTAGTCCTGTATAAAACATTAACAGTTGTATGTTCACTTTGAAAGAAAATATGATGGCTAAATGTGTTGAGAAAGTGAACACCCCTTTTACCTCCCTCCTTTTGAAAAAACAGTCAAAGACTGCTTGTAGCTACTGGTAAAGCACAATTTTTATAGCATCAAAAGAAAAAAAGAACAAGAGATCGTATAATAACGTTAGAAGGAACTGCTGTTGAATATTTGTCTCACTTGCAAAACAGAAAACCTTCCACACCCCACACATCTGTGAGTACCCATCTCCACAAGAGAATGATGATTCAAGAATATATTGTCTAATTGACTCTCGACCAATAATTACAAGAAATGAAAAGATTTTACTTTCGGATCTACATAATTTGCTTAAACGGTAAAAATGCTCTCTGTTATTAAAAGAAAAATATAATTTGAAGTTTCATGATGCACCGATCAAACCTTTCAACATTCCTGCAAGGAACAGCTTCTGTTTCTAGAATTGTGTGCAATCCTGAAATGATTGTGAGATGCTTATCGTCCTCTGCTGTCTTCGATAGTGTCATGGCAAGAACTAAAAACATAATGTGCTGGTGGCTATAAGCCAGAAATCACAAAAGGAGAGAGCCCAACTGTGCATTGAGTGCGATTGTCGAACTACCAGGATACTCCGAAAAAAGAAAAAACAGTAGGTAGCAGCCGCTAACATCGGGTCATAATTGGGTTAAGATCGAAATTCCATTGTTACAATCACTCACTCGCTCACTAACTCACTCACTCACTCATTCGTCTCGACAACATAAATTATGTTACTTCGCCTCCTACAGGAGGCAGTAGTCACAAAAAGCAATGGGTGCTTCGGTGCTAATTTTACCTCTTGATGTATAAAAGAAATAACCTTCGCATACACCAACCTTTTCAATATTAGTTTCATTATAAGCGGAAAAAATTGTACCATCGAGTGATAAATGAATCTTGTACTCAGTTGTCCATTCATTGTATCCCTTACTTCCTTGAGTAGCCACAGCACAGATAAAATGCTCATACAGCAGGTCAATCTGTAAGAAGTCAGCAGGATTAGTCTTAGTCTTTGGTGCCCAACCCCATTCATCTGCATCCAGACGACCATAATAAGATTTATATCTATCATCATAAAATGATGTGGCTGTGAAACTGCTGTCTGGGATTGCACCACCACTGGCCAGACCAATGGCCTCCATGTTACAAACTGCAAGATAAACATTGAAAATCAGCCTTCAAATTGTTTCCCAAAATAAGTAAAATAATTAGATAATCAAAGGAATGTAACCAGTGTGTGATCTGCAGTTCAATCTCACCTTCAGTTAATTGGTTTCTTGTCTATAATTTTAAAACCATTAGTTTGCATTTCAATTCATCAAAGTTTCATGTGATATATTGATTTCAAATTTCAGAAGATTCAAGGTCCAAATTAAAGTCTTGAGCAGTGACAGTAATTTTAAATTCAGCATTTTCCAATTAACTATAAATTCCCCTTGATTGAAAATTAAGTTTCTTACTTGAAAATAGTTCATTTAAAAAGGGCATGCTGTAATTACAATTAGTTAAAATGATCAATCGCATGGCTTGGTGTTTTTAATGACGACATAAATGTAAACAATAGTTTAGATTATTTTGGCTTGTTGTCCAAATAAGTCTTATAAGAAGCACATATTATCAAGAATAAATGACCATGCAGTTGCTTTAAACCCTTGTCAAAGATCAATGGAGTATCTTAAATTGGCCAAAAACAAGTCGTAGCTAAAATAACAATCACGAAACACACAATTCCAAACTCACTTGGCTTTTGTTTCACTCCAAACACCTCTGTTCTCATACAAACCCCACCCTGGTGAGTTTGTGGCAGGAATCTTAGATATCTTGTTAACACTCCATAAACAACATGCTTCACCTCAGAGTACCTGTCATTATTTCCTCTCAGAGCCTAGAAAACAAAACAAAGAAAATATCTCATAAGTGACATAGGTTGGTCATGAATGGTGAGTTTTGATCCATTGGCAATGTTACATCATTCTGTCCAGTTGGTTTGTCATTCATCATGCAAAGCCGAGACGATTAGGACTCTACCACAATGAGCGTGACTAGTGTGCAGACAGACAGCTCATCAGAAGAGAATTTCAAATAGCCCTGACGGTGATAACACTGCAACCCCTACACATCTACTAGTACTATAACCCTTCAATATATATCCACGTCACCTACAAACCCATCACTGCACCATGTCCGATACAAATGATTGTCAAAGACATGGATGAACTGAAGAACATAGAGGGAGTGGTTTATAAGAACAAGTGCTTTGACTCCCAAGCCTCCTAGACCAGAGAAACAGGTAGAAAGCTCAGAACAAGACTGAATGAGCACAAGCAAGCCACTATATAGAAAAGGTGACCCAACAATCACATTACTGAACCTACTGCGCAAGCTATTTTCCACAACTGACTCTGGAATTAGCTGGTTTACCAGAACCTAGAATAGACTCCCTTCTGCGGGTGTCAACTACTACCAGTCGGCACCATACAAACAACTCACCCATCACGATTTCACAAGAAACAAACCAAAGAGAGCATATGTTAACTACTCGGTCCTGTAAAAATAAGGTTCTTTATTTTCGCACACACTAATTCAAGTAATAATAAATGTAGAGTCAAAATTCACGTGTTTTATACCTTCGGGCATTTTGCGTATAATTACGGTCACATTACAATATACACTAATTAGCAACGATTCTTTTGTGATAAATCTAAATGGCGGCGTGAATTGCTGATTATGCAACACTTAATATTACTGATATCCATCACAACTAACATTCTCAACTTGAGTCTAATAGAAAATAACAATGTGGCTAAACTGACCAACCAGTCTACACAAAACAGTGTAACCACTGAATCGATCGGTAAATTTTAGAGTCTTTAATCCAGGTTCATCGAGATAAATGGCATACAATTTATGTTTCTGAAAGTAGAATTAGACAATCCAAACTTGCAAACGCGAAGCAAAATAAAGCAAAATGAAAGTATACAAAGCTCAAATAAATCGAAATGTCGAACAATTACAGACAATCTGAGGGTTCCTTCTCAAAATAACTGAGAAATGTTCGTTGAAATCGATACGATGAAAACGATTCACATTCACAATCTTCAGAACAAAATCATCAAACACATGGCCAAACAAGACCATTTGCTCGGCCTGATAACAACTAAGAGTTGGGTCACGTTAAAATCATGAAATGTCCGTTCGGAACCTACAAACAGAATTATCACACTTGACTGACAACAACTCTTCACTTGACTCTGTTGATGACTTCTTCCTAGCTTGACTTGAAATGTCAGTCATTACTACGGCATGACAACAGCATTTCTCAGGGCTCCTAAGTTAAAAACAGTCTTTTAAGGCTCATTTTTGAGTAAGATTTTTTTAATTGGAGGCAAGCAATACTCATTTTTATACGTAAATTGATGGAAATTTTGCTTGTCAAAGATAGAAGGTCTTCATCTGGAGTGTAAGTACATTTTTAACAATGGATGGAAACAATGTCTCGGTTCCACCTAAAAAAATAATTTGCTGAATGTTCAGTAAATTTTGATGAAAACTCAACAGGTTTAACTGTAGTTTGACTAAGAGTAGCCAATTTTTTTTCTTTTTCCACAAATGTGATTGCATCTGTTTCTTACACATTGGATCACACATTCATTGCACAATTATTTCAGGGCACAATTTAAAGGTCATCCAACCGTCATGTTTGTTTATCATACAATAAATTAAGTGTTGAGATTTACTCAGTGCAAAGTCATTGAATAAAAATCATCTCTCTTCGATGATCAGAAGCAATCCCGGTGGTCAAATGATTTTTGTCACTAGTGAAACATTTCATATGACCAATCAGAAGCCTCAGATACCATTTTTTCACAAGTGTGAAAGATTGATTCAGTTTTCCCACCTTTTGGGGCAGCTTTGCAAAGTAATTGAGAGTGAATATTGCAACCTTCCCTATACTTGCCTGGAATCATGGCTTCAAGGATTGCAGACATAAATTCAGTGGAACAATTTATCAAGGACAAAGGTTTTTATGCAGAACATAATTATTATTTTTCACCTTAACTTGTCCTCCTTCCTTGTAGTCTCTCCAAGTTGTCCCATCTGTAGATAATTGTAGTCTGTAGGTCGTCACCCACTGATCTGCTCGAGAATTCCCCTGAGTAGACACAGCACAGATGATATGAAGTGTCTGTAGATCGATTTGTAGATGGGGCTTACTGTCACTTGTTCTTGCACACCATGATGATCCAGATGTGTAGTTCAGGCGGCCATTTTTGGCTGATGTGCTGGCGCTTTGTTCAGAAGAAGCAGTTACTGTATTGTTTGGAATTGTTCCATCTTCCATACCAAGATTAAACTCATCACAACCTCCTATAAATTACAAGGGTTTAAACATTACAAAGTTAATGACCATGAAACAAAATCATTCATGTAGGCTTCAAAGGTGTACATGCAAGGGTATAATTACATGTAAGCACTTATACATTCATTTTGGCTCTCTCAGACCTACATGTAGTCTTACAGTCAGTTAAGAAAGACTGAGCCTAGCCTGTTATGGGAGCTCATGGCTATTTTCCCGGGATTTGACAGCTATGGGAGTCATATTTTCATCTTAGGCCTCACTTGACACAGTGGTAGCCCTTAGATATCCATGCCACTTGTCATCTGTTGTCTTAAGCAAAGCAGTCACTCAACTCAGCACTTAAATAAGTAGTAAGATGAGCATTATTCATTCACCATACAGAGGTGATATACAGCTTTTACAATATCCATTTTGGTTATTTTCCATTTTCCTCAAGTTCCTGAGATGTTAAAAGAGGGATAATACCTGTACAAAAGCAGAGTGCTATAACTTTTCACTGTCTAAAAAACCTTTACATGTTTTTGATCTGTTGGCCAAACATGGATAACTATAATACAAAGCCTTGGATAGTAGCAACTCGCAAGAACCACATAGGTTACTGCAAATTAATGTAAAAGTGAAAAAGTTGAAATTATATATACAATAACTACAAATTTAAAGTTCTGTTAGAATAATTATGCTTGAAATTCTCATTAACAGTCAGCTCATAAGTCTTTTATTTTGATGTTGTTGTTGTATGTTGTTGAGAATTCTTACCATATTTCCTGGTTCTCACCACCACAACAGGACTCTTTGGTCCATCACCAACAGAAGTAAAGGCCAACACTTCAAATTCATATTCTGTGTTGTTGTCAAGCCCAATGACATCTTTACTAAATGCCGTTCCATTGTTGATGGGCAAGGTTTCTGATCTAGTAGAGCCTCTCTTTTTGTAGAACAATTTGAATCCTTTAATCACTCCATTTCTAGAGTCAGCTGGTGGTAAATGCCAGGATGCTGTGATAATTGTAGAAGTAACCGCAATCACATTGAAGCTGCTTGGGGCTCGTGATGGAGCTATGAATTTAAAAAGTGTGATAGTTAATGCCTAACTGACCCTGTTATTTGAAACTGTTACTACAAAACAAGGAATCCTCTTAAAATTGAGTTGCTCCCAACCTGCAGCTGACCCGAGTTCAGTTGGTAGCTATAGCTAGTAGCTAGCACCCAACCAATATCTGTGAAGCAAAAGTTTGAATCCCTTCAAAGCCTGAATTTTTTTCCGCCTTTTTACTGCAATTGGTTGAAATTGCAGCCCACCAAGGATGATCATTTCTTTGCTTGACTTTATCTGCAGGTCCAATTGATTTGATTTCAGCAAAATTTGTGATAATTTTTCTGTTTCACATACCAGCTTCCTTTGTTCTCTCCACCTCAACTGGGCTCTTTGGTCCATTACCATCAGAAGTATAAGCCAAGACTTGAAATTCATATTCTGTGTATTCATCAAGCCCAGTGACATTCCTACTTAATGTTGATCCATCCATTATATTCAGCTTTGTTGCTGGCACAGCAGAAATTTTCTTTTTGTAGAACAGTATAAAACCAGTTATGGTCCTTCCATGTCTGGCAAGGACTGGTGGTGACTGCCAGGAAGCCATAATGCTGGTAGAAGAGCTCACAGTCAACTTGAAATCAGTAGGAGGTTGTGATGGAACTAAAATAAATATAGCCAGATGTGTGCTTTACTCTTAAGTTGATTTTTAATGTGAAGTTAAGAAAGGAACAAAGACTGAACCATCAATGCGAACTTCTAAGATAACAAGATATTAACATCAGAGCAATGACTCAGGGATCATCAGAGTAGGGATGTTCTACACAATTAAAGATAGGCATTTTGTTGGCTGAATTCAACATTATTATAAATTATATTATCCGACGAAGGGCTAACGCTCGAAATGTCAGCTTTTTTAATCGGTTAGAGTGGCCGATTTACCATTTCAACTTTGTTGACATATCCAAATTATTTCGTTACCCCCACTGACGCAGCCCCAAACAGTTTCTTTAGAAACTATCAGCCTTTATTCATAAATTATATTACACCAACACATAATTTGTATCATATACCTGGTATAAATCATGATCTCAATTTTATTCAATTACACAAAAAGTGAACTGGCAGTATCTCAGAGGAGGAAATGTGACATTTCATGTATATAAAGCTGTATGTGGTCATAGTCAAATTCTCCGATGAGCAGCTCTAAAATAACACTAAAACAAAGACTCATCCAACCAAGGCACACTCATAACTTAATTAAGAGTATTTAACTCTGATCTAGCTCAATAATCATTTACCCATGCATCCTTTCCTTGTTCAGATAATTGGTCATTGTGATCTCATTTTTGCCTCAAAAGGAGACAAAAATAAGAGAAAAAAAAAACCCTTCAATTGGAACTATTCCTGACCATAAACTTTTACTCTCAGAACCTTCCAGAGTGTGGAATTTGTTAGTATAAAGCGGATAAACCTTACTCTAGCAGATTCTGGCAAATAGATAAGTTTGTCTCAGGGGGAGCTGAATTACCAACACAAGTAAAGCAAGTAAATACCTTTAGTTAGAATTATTCCATAAACTTCCACTCTCAGACCTTTAAAGGAATGATATGTTGTTGGCTGAAAGCGGATAAACTTTGCAATGGCAACTTCCTGAAGACTGTTTTTTACAATGCCATTTTGATTGGAGTTTCCAGGAAAGACCTGTGGTTTGTGGTGCAAAATTTGAAATAATTTCATCACTTTTTTTTTCTAATATACTGTATCATTAACAACTTTAAGTATCAGCCATTCCATAAACAGAGACTTTGAGCTTTAAAACTGATGGAATATGATTGAAACATGAACCATGGAGATTTGTTTAAGTAAATGCCTCTAATGGCTGTAATGATATTGAAAGACTCATTCCTTCCACTTGTTAAAAAAAGAAGTACAAAATCAGTATGTGATCATGTATTCTTTAGAACTTCAAATGTCATTTTTGGTGATACTTGAGGGAGAGGTAAATTAATGTAATTTGTGAGAGATTCTAAGAGGCATTGGTCTGAAAAAACACCAAAACAATACAGATATTTTAGAAGGGACTTGCAGATTCCACAGAAATCAAATAATATACTCCCTCAAGTGTAAAAAAGTGATTAATGCAATGTTCTGAATAATAACAGTGAAAAGGTAGATGAAAGAAAATATTGAAATGATTAATCAGACACAGTTTGAACAACCAATTAAGGGTTTCAACTATATAATCTAAGAATTAACTGAACGAAAGCTACATTTTGCATTAATATTCACAGCCCTACGTGCAGTTACTGTATATTTGTCCATGATGTTTCCATAAATGTTAGAAGGAAATCACATTAACTATCATAAAATTATTTTCCTATTACACAGACACTTAATAGCTCTTTTGTTAAACCTTTTAATCTTTTCAATGAGCACACAAAGATTACTGCTAGTATTTCTGTGTGGGTAATATGAGTTACTGTAGTTGATATTTCCTCTGTATTCTTTTGAACATTTCCTGATTTATTAAGATAAAACACAGTCACATTAGTGTGAAGCTATTGACCACTTTCATAAATGGCTGCCGGATTGATATTCTTTTGTTTAAATTAAAATTACCCTTTCTGGCCTCGTTCTCCAGTTCAAAATTCAAAAGAATGCATTATCTCAAGCGAGGCTTGTGAGGCTAATTTGAATTTAAACAAAAGAATATGAATCCGGCAGCCATTTATGAAAGTGGTGTATGAGGTAATGGTTATAGTAATAAAGTCCACATGATGAAAACTTAATAACAAATATACAGGATACTGAGAGCAAACTGTAGAAATTGCAATGAAGTAAGCACACAGGTTTGTGTTTTTGCTGGAATGAACAATTATGGGTGTTCTAGAAACAGTTTGTAATTCACTTAAAAGATAACTGAGGCTGAGTCTTGACCAAGCTAGTTGACACATCTTCCGTTTCCCTCCTCTTAACTTAAAAAAATTGAATCGGTGTGTTGTAGGAGCTACTTTTGGCTTTTTTAATATGTACATAAACATGACCATCATTCATGTATACAGTCCAAAGCCACTTGAACAGCAATCTTGAGAAAACCTGAATTACCAATTTCTTGTAATGATTAAAAATTTGTTGTAATAGTGTAAAACAAGGATTAGAAATGGGTCAAGAAAATGGCTAGTCTGCTATGATGGAAAGGTGGCCACTTTAGGAAAGAAATGACTCGAGAAAGCAAATTAATTTTCTTCTCTAGGTATAGGCAAGCATGATGTTACAGTTCTGCAAAAACTGACTGTAAGTGAACTATTTGTCTAACTTAAAATAACTTTGAAGTTCATATAAACCAACCTTGTCAGCATTGTTTTCATGATAGGTGACAAACTTTGAACTATTGAGGGATAATTGAAACTTGTACGTTGTTGTCCACTCCCCAGTCCTTGGATTTCCCTGTGTAGCTACAGCACAGATGACGTACTCAAACAGCAGGTCAATTTGAAGGTAATCATTACCATTATTGTTCCCGTCAGGTGCCCATGACTTTGTATTATTTAGGCGACCATATTTAGCTGCATAATTTACTGAATGAAATTCTGACGAGGCTGAGAAGCTGCTGTCTGGAATAGTGTCACTCTTGGCTACACCAATGGCCTGCATAGAACATCCTGTAAGGATAATAATATAAAATCAACCCTAGCCTACCTAGATAATAAAATGTAGAAAAAACAGAAAACAGAAAATGCTTAGAATGGCTACTTATACCCCTGTAATGCATCTTGGTTGAGTGCTGCCCTTCAATGTGCATTTCACTTTGCAAAAATTACAATTGAACTTCAAACAAAAAATAACCGGATTTTATTAAAGTTCAGAATGAAGTTTCTTGTGGTGGATTTTTAAACAATTCAACACTGAGCATCATAAGAATAACAGGTTATCACAAGTGCCTGGATTTCTTTGATGAGTGCATAAAAGTCAAGTATCTACCATTTAATTTGAG
This sequence comes from Stylophora pistillata, assembly GCF_964205215.1. Taxonomy (NCBI): domain Eukaryota; kingdom Metazoa; phylum Cnidaria; class Anthozoa; order Scleractinia; family Pocilloporidae; genus Stylophora; species Stylophora pistillata. Next base: position 5,750,496 of record NC_142529.1, on the reverse strand, counting down.
CCAATTAAAGTACAGTATAGTACTAGTATAGGTATTAACATGATTTTGATCGAGTCCAATTCAGTGTTACTATGAGCATGAGCAGATTTTTTAAACTATCTGCAAACAAAATTGCACTGGCTAGTGTGTGGCAAGAGGAATTCTGTAGTCTTTCAAAAAAATTACAAGCTTATTATTAACAGAAATTAACACAAAATCATGACATATTATACTTATTAATTATTTACACAAAAAAAAGGCATTATAGTAAGTGAAGACAAACAAAATTTTGTAGGGACAGTGCATATGAGTGCTATTTGTAATACACACTCAGTTACAACTTTGCACTTCTAGTCTGTTACAACTTTGCACTTAATTAACTTGAAAAAATGCACTTAATCATTTTCAGCCAATCAGAGGCACATGCATACCAGCTATTATCCAAATAACAAGCAAAAGAGGCACACCAAATCAAAATATATAACAGACAGTAGGTTTGACAAATTTGTTTAAAGAATAATCTTAAACTACCCTATACAATACTAATTAATAATAATATGATAACAGTGCTTGAAATTAGTGGTCGTCCGGTTGTCCGAGATGACCAAAAAGTTTACTGGCCTGGGTAACCAATTTTTAGTAAAATTAAGAGGCTGGTTGTGCGGGGAAAAAAACAACGGACAACCCAGCCAAAAATAGAAAATAAATTAACCATAAACAGCACCTGACCTACATGAAGATTTTCTTTTGTTAATGTGCGGTAGTGTGAAGTTAATAATAATTTGCCTCAACTAAGCGTTTTCCTGTGTTTTGGATATCTGTAAATTTTATAAAACGTTGCCAGGTAGGAAAATGTAAGGGACAAACACAAAGTTTCTTACGTATGATGCACGATCCTCCCAGTAGATAGCGCTCTATATGCAATAGCGAAAATCAGACCTGAAAAAAATCAGGCCTGTACGGGACTCGAACCACTGACCTCTGCGATACTATTGCAGCACTCTACCAATTGAGCTAACAAGCCAACTGGGAGCAGGCCGTTAAGTTGATTCGTAATAAACCCGTGAAAGTGATAAATGAGATACAATGAATATATGAAGATCATATATTTTGAACTGCGGTATTAGATACGTATGATGCACGATCCTCGCAGTAGATAGCGCTATTTACACAATAGCGAAAAATACCGTATCTAATACCGCAGTTCAAAATATATGAACTTCATATATTCATTGCATCTCATTTATCACTTTCACGGGTTTATTACGAGTCAACTTAACGGCCTGCTCCCAGTTGGCTTGTTAGCTCAATTGGTAGAGTGCTGCACTAGTATCGCAGAGGTCAGTGGTTCGAGTCCCGTACAGGCCTGATTTTTTTCAGGTCTGATTTTCACTATTGCGTAAATAGCGCTATCTACTGCGAGGATTGCACATCATACGTAAAATTATTATTATTATTATAATTATAGTAATGTTATATACTGTAGGTTCTGGAACCCAGTATGTATGTATCTAATACCGCAGTTCAAAATATATGAACTTCATATATTCATTCTATCTCATTTATCACTTTCACGGGTTTATTACGAGTCAACTTAACGGCCTGCTCCCAGTTGGCTTATTAGCTCAATTGGTAGAGCGCTGCACTAGTATCGCAGAGGTCAGTGGTTCGAGTCCCGTACAGGCCTGATTTTTTTCAGGTCTGATTTTCGCTATTGCATAAATAGCGCTATCTACTGCGAGGATCGTGCATCATACGTATCTAATACCGCAGTTCAAAATATATGATCTTCATATATTCATTGTATCTCACAAAGTTTCTTGTCTGGAGGTGATCAAGATCAAAGACGCCATTTTGAATATACCATAACTTAAACCCAGACTTCCGCGAAAACCATTGCTGCACACTAAGAACTATGGGACTAGTTTAAGCTTGACCGCCATGTGATTTTCTACCGGCCATGCAACCAAGGAATCATCAGGGCAACCAAATTCATGGCTTTGGTTGCCCGGCTTTTGAAATAGGGTCAGTAACCTGGACTTTTTTTTAATTTCGAGCACTGTGATAATGGCAAACATGCAAAAATAAGTATAAGCAGGAGCCCGTTACCCATAGCTTCCATCTTCCATACTGACCCTCTGAGCCAACCCTGTCACTTTTCTTTCTATTTTTAGAAGCACCTCCCATGGCGGTTTTCACGGGTGTTTTTAAAATATAAATGAATAAAGGCTGATAGTTTCTAAAGAAACTGTTTGGGGCTGCGTCGGTGGGGGTAATGAAATAATTTGAATATATCAACAAAGTTGAAATAATTGGCCACCGTTACGATTATAAAAGCTGATGTTCCGAGTGTTAGCCCTTTCTCGGAGCGAATAGAGGAATTGTGGGTTGTGTGTGCTTTTAAAGGCAGGAAATGGAACTATGTTATTGGTGGGAACATGGCAACAAGAAAAACATGTTTTTAAAATAGCCAATCATAAGAGAGCTGTGGTCTCTATTGCGTCACTTGCAGGCCGCACGAAATTATTTCAATAATGGCGGAAAGTGCGGAAAGATTAAAGAACCCCCGCAAATATCTCAGTTTTAAAAATAAAAAGATACGGGACAGGGTTGACTCATGGGTAAAACTGAGATGGAAGCTCCGGGTAATGGGCTCCTGGTATAAGTTCCAAACTCACTAAGCTTTTGTTCCACTCCAAACACCTCTGTTCTCATACACACCCCACCCTGGTGTGTTTTTGGCAAGAATCGCAGATATCTTGTTAAAACTTTATAAACAACATGCTTCACTTCTGAGTTCCTGTCATCATTTCCTCTCAGAAACTTCAAAATAGTAAATATAGTCAACTCATCATCAATAATTTTTTTGGCAAGTTGAGAAAATAGTGAGAACAAAAATATTAAAAGTGTAAATAGCATTAAGATCAACAATTCTTAGCACAAGACTTCAATATCACTTCACCTGTAAGATACTCTTTCATATCAGACTTAGAAACCAAGTTATGCTATTTTTGTAAAAATAGCTGTCATTTTTTTGAGCAGTTAATTTATCTCTCACATTGTATCTCCTTCATACCTTAACTTGTCCACCTTCCTTGTAGTCTGTCCAAGTTGTCCCATTTGCGGAAAATTGTAGTGTGTAGTTCTTCACCCACTGATCTGCTTGAGAATTTCCTTGAGTAGACACGGCACAGATGATATGAAGTGTCTGTAGATCAATCTGCAGATATGGGTTGGTGTCAGTTGTTCTTGCACACCATGATGATCCTGATTTGTAGTTCAGTCGACTATTCTTGGCTGGTGTGGTGGCATTTTGTACAGAAGAAGCAGTTATATTACTGTTTGGAATTGTTCCCCTTCCCATTCCAAGATCTAAATCAACACAAGCTCCTGTAGAAACAAAATTACATTTGCATTATAACATATTCCTGATAATTATAGCAAAAGGGATAATGGGTTGGCTGTGAGAGGCAATTATATGTGTCTGTATCAGTTACCTCTACTATATAATGTCCATTAACATAACATAACGTTTATTCAGGAAGCTACAACGCAAATATAAAAAATACATCCTGAAAAGGGAAAATCATGAGGTTAGCCCTTTATAAAAACAATTTCCCTGACTTAAAAAAAAAAAAACAGTAATTAAAATTAGAGCTAGTCTGCTTCCAAAATGATTTACCAATTCTATTACAAATGAAGAAGAAATGTCAGTCCTTATTAAGCTTTACACCCTAACATCAGTATGCAAGTTTTGCGCACTGTGCTCTTATGAATTCTTAAGAATTTTTCTAAGAATCCAGAGCTTGTTGAGTCTGCAATCATTTCCTTTATTCTGATAACTTTATAGTGTTTGATTCATTAGTGACACTGATGGGAGATATCACATGCTTAAAAGCATTCATAGGGGTAACATGGTTCTCAATGATCAAATCTGCAGCATTCGAAATACTTTGAATATAATTATCATTTCCGAAGGTATCCACTTTTAGAGAAAACAAGGAAAGATTTTAGTTTCTAGAGACACTGTTGTGGTGCACTGGGTAGATAGACTGCCTCTTTAAATCTGAGAAAAGTGGGTTTGAAACTGGCTTTCTTAGAGGAAAGAGAGGTTCTCTTTTAGTGTAAATATGTAGTTTCTGAGGTGCAAGGTAGGGATGTCTGGGCTGATCCAACAGAATAGCTGAGTTAACAGATCTATGCTGGAAGAGGCATAATTTAGAATAATTCATCCATACCTTGTTATGCGTACAGTTCTTTAATGAAAGAAACATTGGCAAAAACAAATGACTATCACTGGAACTATAAAAAGCTTTGTTTTAAGCTAGTTAGAACAAGTAGAATAATTTATTAGTGATGTTTAATGAAATTGAAGCACATGTCTCTACCTCATTAGATTGTCTATAGCTTCATTGATATAAATGCAGAGGGATTTTCAACTGTACCGTTCCTTTCAAGGTGACATTTGAATTAAAAAAATGCAAATCCCGAGGGACCCTATTTCTTACTTATATTGATGCTGTCCGCAATGAGGATTAAGAAGCGACCGTGCGAGAAAGCCTTAGGCTACAGTACTCAAAACTAGAAGAAATCTCCAACCAAGCACCCTGAATGTAAACATTAATCTATTTCTAATATATTTCAAATGAAATAGTGCTCACCTGAAGCCAGAGGAAGAAGTACAGCAAGAAAAGCTACCCGGAAACGAAGTTCGAGACTAAATTGCGCCATGAATCGATCGAGTGTGTCACGGTATGCGATCACGATTGTTTTTCTTGACCGGCCATTTCAAAGAAAACGCTCATCCGAAAAAATATATCTTTGATTCCTCACTATTCAAGCTCGTCTTTGTATAGTTTGTAGCCGTATCGTCCGCGGTCCGTGCAAAACAATCACACTGCCTGGGCTGAGTTTTATAGTCCCGTAACTGAAGATGACAGAAGCTGGAATTTGCTCATACTTCCCAGAGTGCTCTGCGCTGTAGCTCATGTTTCAACATATTTCAGTTGATTTCTGTTTGGTTTCGTAAGCTGAGAAGCGCCAAAATGGACAAAAAATGTCGTTTAGCAATTTTTCTCTCCAGTTACATAAATATGTTCTAAACTCAATATTTTTGTTCTCAGTTTACATATTAGATGCTAACTTAGTGTAATATATTTATGCTCTTTTTCGCATTTATTTTCTAAACTCTTCAGTTGCGTTACAAGTACAGAAAAAAAATATTCTAATTGAAATGTGTTTTAGATATTGTTGTGAAATTCTACTTATCGAAGCCAAGAAAGTATTACTTGACGCCATATCAACCATGTAAGTGAAAAAAATCCAACTAACCTCTACTTTCAACACGCTACTGCGAAAACTTCAAAACTCAGTTTTGAAGTTTTCGCAGTAGTGTGTTGAAAGTAGAAGTTAGTTAGAGTTTTTTCACTTACATGGTTAATATGGTTAATATGGTTTTAGATATTCTCTAATGTTCTCATTACGTTGTATTTTAAAACAATGAAGTATTCTTATAATGTTCTTTTCATGCCAAGTTTGAAAAAAAACTCTGCTCATAAGAAGTAAGGGACATGCCACATTTTTTTTTATCGCGCGATAAATGGAGATTTTCGCTCGATAAATGATAAATTATCGCGTGATAAATGGAAATTATCCCGCGATAAATGGAAGTTATCGCGCGATAAATGATAAATTATCGCGCGATAAATGATAAATTATCACGCGATAACTTTTATTATCTCGCGATAATTTATCATTTATCGCGCGATCAAGGGAGGTCACGTAATCGGCTGTCGCGCACGATGTTTCCGTGGACGACAATGGCTGCCACAGTTGAGGAGGTGTGTTTTGAGGTCAACAGTTTGTTTTATTTACGTAAAAAGATCATTTAGCGGTACGTTGCAATACTCCGACACATAGCTCTGTGAATCAGTACAGTAAACCTTGATTTTTCGAAATCTTACGAGACACTTTCAGGGATGACTGTCAGTGTCTGAGAATGAAAGAAGATTATCTAATCTTTCTCAAATTACATTGCAGGTTTGCAAATTTCTAGAGGGCAGATGTGTCGACAAGAGCGTTGTTGCCAGGTTTTAAAAGCCTTTATTAATAATGAAATTAGCCTGCTTTAAAATATTATTGGCTAGCTATATATTCAGTCTAATTTTCATCTAATAGACCGCTATCCGAGCCCGTAGAAATTTTTATTATTTATTTATATTTTGTGATAACTTTTTGATGATTGCATGACTTATACTGTTGTAATGAATATATGAAGTTCATATACAACTTCATATATTCATTGTATCTGATTTATCATCACGGGTTTATTAGGAATGAACTTAACGGCCTGCTCCCAGTTGGCTTGTTAGCTCAATTGGTAGAGCGCTGCACTAGCCTCGCAGAGGTCAGTGGTTCGAATCTCGTACAGGCCTGATTTTTTTCAGGTCTGATTTTCGCTATTGCATAAATAGCGCTCTCTACTGCGAGGATCGTGCATCATACGTTTATACTGTTGTGTTACGCTAAAACCTTGAAATGAACTTTCATCAGTTTGCTTATCCTCCAGTCTATACTATATGCCCTCTAAATTTCATTGTTATTGCTCAAATATTCTGGAAGTTACAGAGGTGAAGGGGGGGGGGGGGGACGGAATTCGCTTCTTTCCTCGGTCTGAAAAGATAAAAAAAAAGCATGGGCCGAATAGGGTCAAATTACTTCGTGTACACGAGTAGTTACACAATGCTCATAGGCTTTAATATCCTTTATTTCGCGCAGAATTGAAGGATCAATGTTACTACAGGTAGTGTCGGCCGACAGTCGGTCGATAGTCGGTCGACATGTCGGTCGATATGTCGACCGATATATGTCGGTAGACAGTCGGTCGATATTTGACCGACACTTGACCGATGCCTCACCGATTCTTCACTTACACTTCAGTGATGCTTCAATGGCATTTTACCTATTGTCGTATGGACGTGTTTTAAGGAAATCTTAACAGGATAAAACTTCTGCTGTTCTTCGCACATAGACTAAAACTAGAAACAACGAAACGACTGAAACAACCGAAACTGCCGAAACGAAACGACCGAAATGAAACGTCCAAACCAAAACCGCCGAAACAAGGGAAACGAAACCACCGACTGACAGCCAAAACGACTGGAGCAACTGAAACGAAACCACCGAAACAATCGAAACGAAACCACCAAATCAAGCGAAACGTAGCCACCAGAATGAAGTATTATAATTTAGGCATGAATCATCTTTAACTGCACCTGCTTTACGCAGAGCAAAAAAAGGTCCTCTCTTTCTGCTAGCATCATCCCCCACCCTCAAAGTAGGCTTGGTTTCATACCCCCACACCGGAGTAAATCTATCTGAGTGTGTTGTTTTACAAGCTTCTTGGAAACAAAATAATTTAAATAATCCTGTTGAGAAAATTTTTCTTGGTTATTTTACTTGTCAGAATAAAATTTTATTGGTTTAATATTAACTGTCTCAGAATTTTTTCTATTTGAAGAGATGCAATTCAGCCAGTTCCGGCTCTACCATAGAGATGTGCGAACAAAAAGCTAAAAGCATGTTACTCGGCTAGAGTTTCTTCCCGTGAAGTGACGTCCCTGCGATTCGCATTAGTCATTAGTTATTGTAATGTTAGACGAGTAGGAAAAAGCTAAAGTCTCAAAAATAAAGGGAAAATATTCGAGAGAAAAGTACAGATTGAAACCATAACGAGATTAGGTCTTCGGAAAGTTTTATCATAGGTGCTAATTTTTTCTTAAAGTGGGACGGTGACGCAAGGATTTGCGTCTATGAGGATTTTCACTTTCCCGTTATTCAGTAAATGGCTTGAACCCGGGAGTAACATGTGAAGGTGTAGTCTGATCGTCCGGGTGAGTGTAGTCCTGAGAAGGACTGTTGTCGATGGTAGTGACTGACGTTTCGACAACCTGTGCGGAAGTCATCATCAGAGTCGACTCTGATGATGACTTCCGCACAGGTTGTCGAAACGTCAGTCACTACCACCGACAACAGTCCTTCTCAGGACCACACTCACCCGGACGATCAGACTACACCTTCACATTTCCCGTTATTGTTACTTGCTTAACGGACTTCAATTCGTGAGTGGCTCATGTTGTAGTAAACAAGTCACCCCAAATTTTTTTAAATTCACCGCGCCATTCATAAGTCGTTTCTTATCTTAATCATATACCTGAAAGTTTATGCCTTCAAATCAAATTTTTCAATACCGACACTGCAACAATACACAACCACAGGAGCGACGTTCAAACTATATTTACCGATAAAGTTCAGACACTTGACCGATAGACTACCAACACTCGGCCGATAGACCCCTGACACTTGATCGATATTCCACCGACACTTGACCGATATCCCACCGAGACGCGATACCCCATCTGTCGGTCGACATATCAACCGACATGTCGACCGACTATCTTCCGACTATCGACCGACTATCGATCGACTATCGACCGACTATCGACCGACTTGCTGACCGACTATCGACCAACTGTCGACCAACTGTCGACCAACTGTCGACCGACATATCGACCGATATGTCGATCGCCATGTCGGTCGCCATGTCGGCCGACACTACCTATAGTAAAATTGATCCGAAATGAATACACAGTTACTTTGACACATTTGTCATCAGAACTGTCGGTCCTTTGTCGCCAGAAAGGCTTCGAACACGAGCCAACTGGTAGCAGGCCGTTAAGTTGACAGCCTGCTACCAGTTGGCTTGTTAGCTCAATTGGTAGAGCGCTGCACTAGTATCGCAGAGGTCAGTGGTTCGAATCCCGTACAGGCCTGATTTTTTTCATGTCTGATTTTCGCTATTGCTTAAATAGCGCTAACTACAGCGAGGATCGTGTATCATACGTATCTAATACCGCAGTACAAAATATATGAACTTCATATATTTCATTGTATCTGATTTATTACTTTCACGGGTTTATTAAGAATCAACTTAACGACCTGCTACTAGTTGGCTTGTTAGCTCAATTGGTAGAGCGCTGCACTAGTATCGCAGAGGTCAGTGGTTCGAATGCCGTACAGGCCTGAATTTTTTTTCAGGTCTGATTTTCGCTATTGCTTAAATAGCGCTAACTACAGCGAGGATCGTGCATCATACGTATCTAATACCGCAGTTCAAAATATATGAACTTCATATATCCCATTGTATCTGATTTATCACTTTCACGGGTATATTACGAATCAACTTAACGGCCTGCTACCAGTTGGCTTGTTAGCTCAATTGGTAGAGCGCTGCACTAGTATCGCAGAAGTCAGTGGTTCGAATCCCGTACAGGCCTGATTTTTTTTTTTTTTTCATGTCTGATTTTCGCTATTGCTTAAATAGCGCTAACTACAGCGAGGATCGTGCATCATACGTATCTAATACCGCAGTTCAAAATATATGAACTTCATATATTTCATTGTATCTGAATCACATCAATGTCATCTAGGTCAACTTCTGTCCGGTAATCCGTTGCATTTGTCCATGCAGGAACATAATACAGTACATCTGGTCGGCCAGAAGGGGATTCTACATCATGCGAAGGTCTTATCCCGTCCAGATTCTAGTGTATTGCAACTTTGTTGAGCTCTCCTTGAATCAAAGGCAGGAAACAGAATCTTAAGCATTCTAAGTGAACTGGGTCATTTTCGCAAAAGATACCCTCATCCCTCATGTCTTTAAAAAAGTCAATCCACCATCTTGCATTACTTTCCTTCAGAAAAGACTACCAAGCCTCTATCCTCTGATTGCTAACTGATTTTCCGTACAAGAAACTTTTATCACCTGAAAATGCATCTTCGCACCCTGACCTCAAAAACCGTTGTATTCCCGCGACATATACATTTTCTGTTCCCGCATATGCACGCACTATCCTCGGGACTCCACCAATTTGACGAATATATTCTGTAAAATAGTTAGCAATGATTTTTGGGTTGTTGTTTGTGCGACCAACTTCTAACCAAAGAATACGTCGGCTGTAACCATCGATAGCCCCATGTATGCAAAACCCAAATGGTTTGAGCTTGTCGTAACTATCTGTATGCCAAATGTAGTTAGGTCCTTTGCCACGATATGCTCTCCTTCGTAATCGTTTTGATGATCGTGACTGTAAGCCAGCAGGATCCAATTCTTTAATTATAACTCGTACGGTCTCCTTCTGGACAACAAGGCCGTAGTCAATTCTTAATCGCTGGTGTATTTGGCGATAACCAATACTGTTCCCACTTCCTTCGAGTTCAGTTTCAATCGCATTTAAAATTTCCCTGATGTCACTATGGTCTTTTCTTCTACGAAGACCCTGACACCTAAGCACTCGTTTCAGCTGGCGCAAGCTTATTTCAATTCTATGAAAACACAGAAGAAAAGCGAGGATCTCTGAGTAAGCCAGATCGAGAGAAAAGTGGTGAATGATGATATCATTCCTCTCGAAGTATTGGGCAAGCCATTGCCACCGTAAGGCGGTAATACAGTGCTGGATAAATGTATTATTCCAAAAAGTAAACGTCCTTTCAAAGAACGCCTTAACAACGCCATCTTACCCTACTGTGTTCACTGCGTGACTAATATCACGCACACGCTGAGTGCGAAATATCGCGGGATAAAATTGAATTTATCGCGCGATAAAGAAAATGTGTCATGTCCCCTATGGGCCACCGTATGGGCCACCGTGGAAAATACATGACAATTGCAAAAAATACATTTTAATTAGTATGCGAATTATTCTCAGTTGAAATTTTCGTAGTAATTAAAACACGTCTCTAATTAACATGCAAATTTATGCTACACAAAGCGGTGTTGGGCTCGGGTATCGCGGACGCTATGTAATTAACATTTCCCCCTTTTTGCGCTAATTTTAAAGCTTTGAATTGAAGACTATCTAGAAAAGCTACGATATGCTTTTATACCGTCGAGGAAAAGGCGACAAAGAGATAGCTAGAGAGATTCTTAGAAAATACTCAAGCAGTTCTCGGTCAAATTGCTAGCTTCAGTCAACAATGGGAGACCCAGAATACAAACCTGGGACACTTAGAAAACGCTGTTGATCGAATGATTGAGATCTGTACAACGTTTAGCGTTCTTCATCAGAGTGTACCCACTAGCAGCGCTGCAAATAATTCAGTCTATTTTCCTCATTATTTCGCGGACCCTCCAGCGTTGCACGCCGGCGCAGACCTCTGCTCCTCAATGCACCTAGCATGCGACTCTGATCAATATTGGGAGTAAGCGATTTCACTGATTGAACGACAGCTGTAAGTTTGCTCTCTGAAATCTCAGTGAAACCGTCCGTTTCGAGTCCAAATTCCTCTCTTCGTCTTCTCACAGTGCTCCTCTTTTTAGTCGTTCCGGAATTCTACCGATAAAAATGCTTTACTTCAAATTGGTTGCATCTCTGTTACATGACATTAAAAATCGCTGTGCTCCTCCCAATATTTCTGAACTTTTTACTCACTCTGAACAGGTTCATTCCTACTCTACTCGTTTCTCAGTAGCTGGAAGCTTTTATATAAAACAGGCGAGAACAAATCATCAGTTGCCTTCCTTTTCCAGAGTTGGTGCGAAAATATGGAATGGCATCCTCCCTGAAATTCGTAAGCTAAGGAAAGCACCTTTTAAAAGTGAGCTAACTCACTTGCTTTTGAAAATTCTTGAAATTGAGGAGATAAATGTTGACTTGCGCTACCTTGACCTTTCTAGCTTATATTTGTATTTTAACTGATTAGCTTTCTCTTTGACCTGTTAAAAACTCCCTTGTGTAACTGGCCCAGTTAACATGATTATCACTACTATTATTTATTATTTATTTTTATTTGCTCATTAATTATTTATTTCATTGTTGCGTGTGTGCGTGCGCGCGCGCGTGTGTGTGTGTGCGTAAGTGTGAGAGCCTATACAGTGTCTGTTTAGGTAGCCCGCCTTGAATAGCTTTGCTATCTGCGGGCTACAAAAGCCTTTATTTCTTTAATTTTAAAAGAAATAAAGTCAATGTTGTTGGATTAAGTGTTCTCTTAGAAATTCCCAGTAATTTAGTAATGGTAACCCAGCGAAAGTGTTTACTTCGCAAGAATTCCAGTTGATCCTTCATAATTTCAAAACGAGGACGACCTTTTTCGCCGCTGCTGTTCACTAGGCATTGGTATTCACAAGAACAGGCACTCTCTGTATTTAAACCTTTGGGTCTCGTCCAAAGATGTGTTCGTATATCGTCTAAAATACTCGTCAGGCCAACAACTGAATTATTTGCAGCGCTTTAGTGTGTACACCCTGATGAAGAACGCCAAACGTTGAACAGATTTCGGTCATTCGATCAACAGCGTTTTCTAAGTCGTCCAGGATTGTATTCTGGGTCTCCCATTGTTGACCGGAAGCTAGCAATTTGACCGAGAACTGCTTGAGTATTTTCTAAGAATCTCTCTAGCTATCTCTCTGTCGCCCCTTCCTCGATGGTATAAAAGCATATCGTAGCTTTTCTAGATAGTCTTCAATTCAAAGCTTTAAGGTGGCTCGTACCGGTTTTCATCTTTTTGATGGTTTGTAACTTTGAAAGAATACAACAGAGAGGCTGACCAAGGCCAGTTGAACACTTTTACGGGATTGAATTATGTAATCATTGGTTATCCAAAAACCGTGACTAGCAGTTTCCATTGCAACGCTTTCATAGGCTTATTCAGACGCAATTTTTAGCTTGTGGCTTACTTGATTCGAAAACTAACCCGGTGACCCCGTGATTTTTTTCAGTGATTGCTTTTAGCCCTTGAAAAGGAAAATGCACAATGATTTTTAAAAAATTCTACGGAGCGGAATTTCAGAAAATCTACAAAAAAGGCAATTTTCACACATCGCAAATTTCCTTCCGTAGAATTTTCAATTTTTTTTGTGATGATTCCTTTCGACGTTATTATCATATTAGAACAATAAAAAGAAGGGGTCACCGGACTTGTTTTCATGCAACAGCTTTCGTGAGTTTTGCAATTTCCACGCGCGTTCTCGCGCATTTAAAAATCTGGATTCTATAAGATCGACATTTGCTCATGATCTGTGATAGCTAACAATTGCATGTGCTCGCGCGAGCGCCTACGATCTGATGTTTACAGACGTTTACTGCTAAGAAAATCATTAAACAGCTGTCAAAGGCAGCCTCCTGGGCTCATCTTAAAAATCCTACACACGACTTCTGGCTATATCATATTATTTTCCTTTAAGTTTCAAAGTCTTCTCCCGCTTCAGGTAGATTATCCTTCACTTGAGTTCTTCTTTTTTCGGCCGTCGCAAGATTTCATATCGGTTGATTATTTCTTTTAGATGTGAAGTAAAGCAACCTTTACTTCTCCGAAAATCGTCTTTTTATCTTAGTTTGTATCTCCTGCATTCACAGCGGCCGCTCATCACATCAAATACACACTCTTAGGTGAACTTCTCACAAAAGTAGGAAACATCCTCGCGCCGCCATCTTTGTTTAAATTTTCGTCTTTTAATCTCGCGCTCCTTTCGCACGTTTCTCTCGCGCGTGACGTAAGAGTTATCTGTTCCCCGCGCGAGGAAACTAGCACGAGCCACCTTAAAATTAGCGCAAAAAGGGGGAAATGTCAATTACATCGGCGTTCGCGATACCCTTGCCCAACACCGGTTTGTGTAGCATAAATTTGCATGTTAATTAGAAACGTGTTTTAATTAGCACGAAAAAATTCAACTGAGAATGATTGGCATACTAATTAAAACGTATTTTTTGCAATTGCCATATATTTTCTGACTGAGAATAGGATAATTTTTCATTCTTATGAGCAGAGTTTTTTCAAACTTGGCATGAAAAGAACATTATTAGAATACTTTATTTTTTTTAAAATAGAATGTAATAAGAACATCAGAACAACTAAAACACATTTCAATTAGAATAATTCAGTTTTTTGTACTTGTAATGCATTTTCTTTGCAATTAGAATGCAACTGAAGAGTTTAGAAAATAAATGCGAAAAAAGCATAAATATTTCACTAAGTTAGCATCTAATATGTCAACTGAGGACAAAAATCTTGAGTTTAGAACATATTTATGTAATTGGAAAGAAAAATTGCTAAACGGCATTTTTGTCCACTTTCAGTGGCGCCTCATACAGGCAGTAGTTGGGGTGGAGAAAAAAAAATTGCCTTTGTGCGAAAGCTGCCGAAAAATCTAATTATATCACTGGTTTTCTTGAAAAGGGTTTCTTCGTAGGCATTTTAGAGAAACCTGACCAGCATAGAAAAACAGCAAGGGCAGCAATCATCAAACAAACCTCTCATTATGTCATAACCTTCAAGCTTGCTTTGACGCGACAAATGAGTTACTATGCATTAATTATACTGAACAAAAGAGCCTATGTCGTGTTCATCTGCTACAGTTCTTACCAAACAGAAATCACTACTACTATAGCTAGGACAACAGAAAGTCTAGGTCTTCCTCAAATCCTCGACTAAATGCAAAGTTAACAGCAAAAACAGAAAGCGCTAATTGGTTACGGGAATCATGAAATGTCTTGAAATGTTATCGGCGAGGGATATTCGTACAAAAAGTTTAAAGTTTTTGTCAATAATGTCGACAAACCGTAAACAGCGCAAGTTAGAGTCTCACGCGTGGTTTCCTACAGCCGTGCTGTCCGAGTTTAGCGCGCAAGCAAAGTCCCATGATTAAGAAAATTGGATTCGTAATCAAACGTAAAAAATTAAGGATGAAGAACATCACAGGATGACAATACATTCGAACTAGCGACGGTATTTTATTACGAGCTGCGTTGCAGGCACAACGCGGGGCAAGAAAATGCGTGGTGAATAATTTAAAAGCAACTGAAGCTCTGCGACAAGCCTGGCGCTAAAACTGTACATCGAATACAGGCAGTTTTACCTTGAATGTCTGGTTGAAAAAGGAGATCAGACACTTCTTTTGGTAAAACATTTTATTCTACTACTTTATTCTACAACTATTCTGTTGCTTCTTTACATTTAGAACCCATTTGGATGTTATTGCCTTGGAAAAATCTTTCCCAGCATTTTCTACCATCTGTAAATACTCAATAATCTAAAAATACCTTCAGGAGTGAAAATATTCATCATCTTCTATTCTCTTATCTACAAACACCCAACAATAATATTCTGTACCCTAGCTTTTTCAATTGCTTCAAAGAAAGCAAAGTAATATATTGCTTTTACAATTGAAAATAATTTACTGCGCATAAAAATATATTGAAAATATTCCTAATGTCCGATAAACGACTAAAAGAAATAGGCTGAAGTCTTTAAAAGGTAATTTATGAGTCAAAGAGATATCACTTTACGAAACTTTGCTATTCCTTACACCTAATGGCTCGTATTTTTACTAGTGGTCTGCTAGAACACGCCTTAATTTGAATTCAATTTTCATGCTGTAACACTGACTCTAACGGTATATATAGATTAATAATTCACATTTGATAACACGGATTCGTCGAGCCATATTGATGAAGTTATGTGTGATTGTCTTTTAAGTGGTTTCGTTTAGTTTGGGCACCCCACACAAAGTTATAAATCTAGTTTACCACTCATCTGAGGGTCATAACTAAAGGTTACGATCGAGCTGTGCATTTTACATACGTCAAAAGTAAATGATATAATTACACAGATACAAGTAAAATATAAGAAAGGTTTAAGAAATTAATTTTGAATGAATGAGGAAGACAGTTCAAACGAATTTATTTCATTGCCAAATTACTTATCGCTTCTTTTAGCTAACTAGAACAAGATGTGTGTCACGAACCGACGTAACGTTTGGAAGTTGCCGTGCGTCTGTTCCGTCTTTGCAACAGATGACGTCAAAATGCAGTCAGGACAAAACAGTAGCAAACGAAGTGCAGTCGAGTGTAGCACTAACGTTCTTACCAAATTTTGACGTCTTCTGTGACTTATTACAGAACAGATACACGGCAACAGGAAATCCACCTGCTTTATACAATAAAGAAGCGAGATGCTGTTAATGGTGACGTCATCTGTGCGTCTGTTCTCCATGAGATTATACCTACAGAATGAGTATATAATTAAGCTTAATTGTATAAAACAAGATGGACAATCTGAACGAAAAGTTTACACAATCAATTTTGGAATTATTATATTTCCTCATAAACTTCTTCATTTTGTTTCCCGCCACTTTCCTTCTGAAGCACCATATTATAATATCCGGGGTTCTCGAGTTTTTCCTGTACCAACTGATACTCAGAAGGAACATGAGACTCCTGGTTCGAAGGCCTGGGTTTGAGTTCCATATATGTGTTTGGGTCTGAAGATTGTTCGTCACTTGTCAGTTGATCATGTGAAGATTTGACGCCATCAAAGTCAATTTCTTCTTTACTCTGTATTCTTTTATCAGGAACAGCTCGTCTTCGCTGCCATACCAGCCCACAAATTATAATGAGCAACACGAACACAATAAAAGACAATGCGATGACACCGGCAAGTAAGCTGCTTTGTGTGTCTGGTAAAAGAAAACAAACAACTTTCGAACCAGCAATCAAATATTGCTTAGTTACTTTGTTTCAGTGCATTGGTGTTTCTCTTTTTTCAGTCGAATTACCTTAAGGAATACGACGTTTCTTTTAACCCGAAGCACGAATACAATTTCAACCTTTCTGCTATCTCGTCTCGTGGTAGAACTTCATTGAATGCTAGGAAGTTCGAATTCCTATAACTCGAAATTTCGTTGTCAAGTCACATATATGACCTCCAGAAATCTCGAACCGGGAGGGAAACCAATAAGAGAAACAAAGACATTATTTAGCCTTGAGTCCTCTCAACAATGGCACTTGTAGCTCTGTTTTGATCTAGTTACAACTTAACAGCTATTCTTATGTAAGGCATGATCGACCTGCACACTAACAAATTTTCTAACTAGAGAAAGAAAATGCAACTTCACATTGAAAAACGTCGGTGTATGAGACCAGTACATAAGGTTGCTTTTGCTACTGACAAGATTAAACCTGTGTAAACAGCTGTATAAAGAAACCTAAAAACTTCATAACGAACTTAAAAGTTCCGAGAACACCTTCGAGACGTGGAAAGGAATGACAAGGACACATCGAAACCAGTCGCTAGACATTTTAATTTACCTAATCATTCTAAGTAACACATGGCAATCTGCGGTCTTTCCTTACACTTAGGTAGCACGAAAAGCGGTAAAAATCTTGAACAAAAGCTCATCTTTCAAACCGGCAGTCTAAATCCCACAGGGATCAACATACGCTTTTCATTCCACTAATTTATTCTTGTTTTTCTCGTTGCCATGTTCCCACCAATAACGTAGCTCCATTTTCTGCCTTTAAAAACACACACAACCCACAATTCCTCTATTCGCTCCGACGAAGGGCTAACGCTCGAAACGTCAGCTTTTGTAATCGTTACGTTGGCCAATTTACCATTTCAACTTTGTTGATATATCCAAATTAAAAGTTCTGGGCTTTCCAAAATATTTTAGAAGCAACCTTTAAGCGCGTTCGAATTTTGAAGAATATTTACCGTCATCGAGATCTTGATTATCTATGGGAGCAACCAGAGTGATTTTGTACATTGTTGACCCAAAGGTGTTTGTAGCGTGACACATATAATCCCCATAATCTTGTGCATCCCGTGGTGTGACAATGAGACTGTTATTCAATAACTTCATGTTATCACCAGTTGCAACCTCACCATCCTTCGTCCAAGAGGAGTTAAACGGAATATAACTTGTTGCTTGACATGAGAGAAAACACGGAGTTTGCTTTTCACATATCACTGAAGAAGGAGAGAGCTCTTCGATAATTCTGGGTGGCACTGTGTGCAAAACACGAAAAACATGAGACCAAAAGAAATTTTTACAAAATCGTATGCTCATACCAACGGAGAAGGGAATACTACCACGTAATTTTAGTTTGCGCGTTTAGTGGTGGTTTGCTTTGTTGTTACTGATGTATTTAATATCAACCTTTAGACTCAACAAGTAGTCCAAGACCTGTCAAAAGTGGCTAGATTATGGTTGAGGCTGTTTCCATGGTGATCAGCGTGGCGCTTAGTAAAAACATAGTTGGTCATTAACTTTGGTTGAAATTGGCAAATTCTATAACGTCTTGTTAAAAATTATACACCTACTCTTCCACATATTTCTCATAGAAGAAATGATCACTCAATTGCTACGCAATGTTCAGTGTAATTGTAAATGAGTTTCTACGTACCCGCGACAATAACTATCGTAGCTGTACGGCTCTCTCCAAACATGTTCACTGCTTTACATTCATAAACGCCACTGTCACCAGGAACAACATCTTGTATGAAAAGTATTTTGGCGTTGTTCTCCAACTGAGCGCGAGCTATACTGGTAAGTCCATCTTTGGTCCAGGTAACAGAGGCCTCAGGGTCTCCACTAACCTCACAAGTCAACACTACCAGTTCACCAATTGCTGTAATGGTTCTTTTAGGCAGATCTTTTATGATAGGTTTCCCTGATTATTAATAAACATGGATTAGACATGCCTTAACAAAGCTAAGGACACAAAGCAGCATGAAGGCTTTGCAGACTCTCCCTTTTAACTAAACAATAGGAAGAAAGCCCCTCGGTTGATAGCCAACCTCCAGGTTGATTACAAAAACAGATGACCGACCATAGAAACAGCATCAAAGTCTTTCATCGATAAGCAAATCACAGTTTAGACTACATTGGGTTACTGAGCGCCTAAAGTCTCTCAATAAGAAAATCGTACAACTGAAGCAAATAAGCCGGAAAAAAATAACACTGACAAAACAAAAGAAAACAAAAGGAATCGCCAAAAACTGAAACTGAGGGAACAGTACCTTTGGTGTCAATGGTTACGAAATTACTTGACACATACACCGTCTGCAAAATAGAACCACAACACACTTATCATTAATGTGCAACCATGATGTGCGTTTGGGTATGGCATGGTGACTCACCAAGGCCAAAAAGCAGGTAATAACAGTAGGAAAAGGATTCAGGATGGGGAAGTTCCTGAGATATCAGGATGCAGACCTGGAATAGATCAATGGGTCGGTTTTGTTAATGTTTTTAAAATAACGAATAGACTTCCCTTTCGAATGACAGAGATTTTGTTAGAATACCTCGGAGACAAAAGCCCTGAGGAACACTCTGTAATTTGTATTCAGCTGGAGCGGTTTGTTGTAATAAACCTGATAACCACTACTTCTCTTTCTCCTTTCTTTACCACCGGATTGCGCTCCATTTCCAATAACAAATTCCTTATTTTTATAAAAATAATTTCCTCCAAACTGGAAAGCAACATAAGCAGCAGGGACGGACGATTTGTGCGCTTCTTCATACGTCATCATGTCTTGTGTTGTAAATCTTCCTGGTGGTTTAACAGCACCAGTATAGTTTGAGCTGTATGTTATGATGATAACTTGAAAAAACCTGCAAGATACGTGACAGGATATTAGTGGTGTCAATAGTATTTTGGGGTGTCAATTGTTACTTGTATTTTATTTTGCATCTGCACATGTCAATGCACATTTCTGAAAATGTTTACATTGAAAGAAAATGAACATAAACTGAAATTACATCATGTATACTGAAATATACGAAAGCCAAACTTTGATCGCCTCAAGCTCATGCTTAATTGCTTAGTTAGGAAGCACATAAAATTAACGTAAGATTATTAAGTCAGTCGTACCTTGCATTTCCAGGAAAACGTGGAAGCATTACTTTGGCTGAAATTCCACCTCCCTTTGAATTCGCGGAAAAAGAGGGCGAAGATGGTCTCTCTTTGGACCATATTTCAGCTGGGGAGAAGAGAAAGAAGGCTCAGTTACGTCGGGCACATCTAAAGATATTTGGAGAGAAAACAACACTTATTTTTATCGTTTAGCACAATTCTCGACATGTTAATGAAATGTCAAAAGTAATTAGGGATTCTGTTGGTTTTACTTCACTGCATTCTGAGTCCTCCAAAAAATTAGGACCACCTTCCATCACATTGGTAGAAGAAAATACTATGTGTGAATTCCGAATTCTGTGCTATTTCAAAAGGCACGTGAAGCCTTTCCTTTTCTGTTCTTAATTCAGTTGTTGGTACAGACCAACTTATCTACTTACAGTTCCACTTTGCTCAACGGCAAGACACCGAAGGTTTCGCTTTGAGAAACACTTTCGTTTTATGTTATCAGGGAACTGAAAAGTATAATGCTCCCAAACAATATGGATTACTTTCAATTCAACTTTCGAAATTTGTCGAACTCTTCATCGTGGTAAATAACACTACAAAGAGAAATGTAATTGTTTGTCTCACGATTTGGTCACTTGGGATGTGGATTGCAACGTTTCGACTGCATACTGCTTATCTTCTTTAGCCAAGTCGTTAACTAAGGTCTACTTACCTATTTACTAGCAAAGATTGGTAGCGATGGTGACAGCAAGAGCTGCAGTAGTAGTAGTGGTAGTAGTTGTAAAAGCAGCTCTCACTCGGGAGGAGAACATGTGAGGTTACATTACGTCTAAATGACACACTTAAAGAGCTCGTTAAACCCTCGCCTTGGCTCGAAACCTAAAACCTTTTTCCGTGTTTTCCAGATTTTCTCATAAGTTATTACCATCTTTCAGTTCCACTCTCACCCTACTAATTACCTTATAAAGCTCTCTAAAAGCTTACTTACCCAATGTCTGCACAATTACAGGTCTGCTGTAGGGTCCAGGTCCCACAGCAGTGTAGCCTCTAACAGACACTTCGTACTTGGCACATAAAGAGATTCCAGTCACGAGAACATAGGTGATGGTCGTGTTAATGGTTGAATGAAAGGCAGACTGGACCTGCGTACAATTTTCCACTACAATGAGCCTTACTTCATATCTTATGACATTACCGTACGCTACTTCTCTTGGCAGTCCGAGCCAAGTTATATTGATGTTTGTGGAGTTTAGTGCAGTGGAAGATATCTCTTCTGGTCCACGAATAGGCTCTATTTGACAAACACGAGAAACAATTTTTATGATGTCTTAATTACTCTTGGATGAAAAAAAAACTCAACTAACCTGAAACAGAATGACACGGTAATAGTCTCAAAATGTTTGAAATAAGCTTAATCTGTAACAGATATTGAAAGGTTATTGTTTAAAAAGATAAAACAAAAATACACGAAATAAATAAAAAAAAAAAAGAAAAAGAAAAACGGGTTAGTATGCCTTAATGTACCTGTGATAAAAGTTGAGTTGGTCGGTAGTTCATGTTATTGAACATTTAAACATATACCTGAGATTTCTTGTAATGCAAGATAGTTACTTTCATTGTGAGCATATCAAATCATACAAACAGAAAATAAGTTAAAAATCTAGTTATTTTCAAAGATGAAGGATCACCAAGATGGGGTCGCTAGATGTTGTGATACATGTAAATGTGTCCAAGTGCACTGCAATTCACATAACGGTAAATTTAAGGAACACACCATATTCCTTGGTAGTTACAGTTATCGTCTCATTTGGACCAGGTTTAATAGTCACAGCTCTGACATGAAACTGATAAGTTACTCCTCCCAACACATCAACTGTGTGACTGAATGCGTTTTTGTCTATTCCAGAAATCTTTACTGGTGCAGCTCCATCGTGACTATAAAACAAATTGTAACTTCTGATAACTCCATTTGGCTCTGTAGGCTTACTCCAGGACAAGGTTATTCTTGGACCATGCGTGCTGCTGGGTGGCACACCAACAGACGACAAAGACGTAGGTGCACTGGGGGCTGGAGGAACAAAGATAATGGGATTATTATTAGAAAAATGATACAGAAAACCATTATTATTATGTATGTTGATGACTACTAATCCCAAGCATTTTGTAGTGTGCTGTAAAAATGTAATACAGTCGAGCCTGTGTTAAGGTGGCTCGTACCAGTTTCCTCACGTGGGGAACAGGTTACTCTTGCGTGACGCGCGCGAGAGAAACGTGTGAAAGAAGCGCGAGATCAAAAGATGAAAATTCAAAACAAAGATGGCGGTGCGTGGAATTTTTTTCTACTTTTGTGAGAATTTTACCTAAGAGCTTGTATTCGATGTGTTGAGCGGCCACTTTGAATGCAGGAGATAGAAACTAAGATAACGAAGACGATTTTCGGAGAAGTAAAGGTTGCTTCACTTCACATTTAAAAGAAATATTCAAGCGGTATGTAATCTTGCGACGACGAAAAAAGAAGAACTCAAGTGAAGGATAATCTACCTGAAGTGGAAGAAGACTTTGAAACTTCAAGGAAAATAGTATGAAATAGCCAGAATTCATGTGTAGGATTTTTAAGGTGAGCTCGGGAGGCTGTCTTTGACGGCTGTTTAATGATTTTCTTAGCAGTAAACGTCTGTAAACATCAGATCGTAGGTGCTCGCGCGAGCACACGCAATTGTCAGCGGTAGCTAAAACAGATCATGAGCAAATGTCGATCTTATAGAATCCAGATTTTAAATGCGCGAGAACGCGCGTGGAAATTGCTAAACTCACGAAAGGTATTGCATGAAAACAAGTCCGGTGATCCCTTCTTTTTATTGTTCCAATATGATAATAACGTCGAAAAGAATCAGAAAAAAAAACTAGAAAATTCTACGGAAGGAAATTTGCGATGTGTAAAAATTGCCCTTTTTATAGATTTTCTGAAATTCCGCTTCGTAGAATTTTTTAAAAATCTTTGTGCATTTTCCTTTTCAAGTGCCAAAAGCAATCACTGAAAAAAATCAGGGGGTCACCGGGTTAGTTTTCGAATTATTTAAGCCACAAGCTAAAAAATGCGTCTGAATAAGCCTATGAAAGCGTTGCCATGGAAACTGCTAGTGACGAAATGACACTTATTTTTGGATAACCAATGATTATGTAATTCAACCCCGTAAAAGTGTTCAACTGGCCTTGATCAGTCTTTCTGTTGTATTCTTTCAAAGTTACAAACCATCAAAAAGATGAAAACCACCTTATTAGCCGGTCAGTTGTCAAAGTCACAACATTTTCCCCATCAGTACTGTAAGTTTCACTTCTATTGTTTGGTTACCTCTGTTAAGCGGTCGTGGACACCCTTGACTGAGTCCCAAAGGTCTCTGTATTAATCGATCACATGAAGCGGAACCACCCCAATAAAAGTAAAAATAATCTCTCAAGTAAAATTTATTCCATTTTTATCCCCTAAAATCAATGACATCGATGTTAGCATTTTTAATTCAAATGTCCTCAAATCATTGCATATTATCTTCCTTTTTTTTGGAAGTAAGACAAACATTACCCACGAACATCATGCAAGTCACCATCTGGTCAATCGGTATTAAGCAGGTCAACCTGTATTTAGCGGTTACCCCGCCATGCCCCATGGTGGAAAGGAATAATCCAAAAATTGATAAATACAGATTCATCTGAACAACTTAACATCCAAAGTCACGAAGGAAACTGCTAAGAGTTGATGAAGGGGAAGACCCTCTTAGTACTAAGAAAAAAAATCTAATTTAAGAGGTAAGGTAAATTATTTGAGCCTGAAGTCCACATCTGATGACGAGCACCCAAAATCAGTCATTAATATCATCTTTGTATTCTAATTAGCAACCCCGCTCAAACGAATATAGAACATTCATCATTCAATAAGTAAGCACAATTGGGGCGTCAACACGAGCCGTGAGCGACCCTCCTTATTATACCTTAATTAATAAAATGGATAGGAATGATAAATCAACAGAATGAAACTCGGAAATGTAAAAAATTACAGCAAGAAAAATAAAAAAAGAAAGGAATCTTAACTATATTCGTATCACAATGATTCCGTAATGGAGCTAAACCGTTCATATGACAGCATACATTAACTACGTCTAAGAGAAACTAAGAACCCCTCGTCACTGGGTATTTAATTCTCAGGGCGTTGGGACGGTCTTAAGACGCAAATGAATGTAAATGACAACAATTCATATATATATATATATATATATATATATATATATAGATATATATATGAGCAGAAATGTAATGGTCAAGAGGCCAACTCCAATGTAGCTTTGTTGGTTTAATAGCTCTGACGTTTCGACCGTCTCGGTCTTCTTCAGGAGCATACTAATTACATGAGCAATATTCCAATTTAAAATTCGTGTCAACAGTAAACATGTCATGACGTAATAATATAAAAATAGAATAGATAACAGCGAAACGTGTCATGGTGTCTAAAATAGATAAATTAAAGTAGTTATAATTCATGTAGTAAGCTTATTGATCTTAATATTGAGTCTTTTCTGATTTCTTGATTTTGACTTCTAAGTTTTTCAATAACCGTAAGTTTAAGATGGTCGACTCCACAGTTCTTAAAATGTCTGACAGAGGGTATGTTTTTATGTCCACCCTTGATGTCGCTACGGTGTTGATTGCCACGGTGGTGAATTGGGTGACCTGTCTCGCCTACGTACTGATCGTTACATTTGCTGCATTCAATCAGGTATATCACATTGCTAGTCTTGCATGACGTGTGTTGTCGCAGTGTTATCGTTTCTCCTGTAGTGCTGCTTTTAACTGACCCTGTAAATTGCCCGTATGTTTTGCAGCAGTTGCATCTTATGTCAGCCCTACAGGGCCAGAATCCGGGACTAGTGGATTGCAATGGTTTCTGCTTTTTATGTTTATGAGAGAAATGAATTTTGAGATTTTTGTTAGTTTTGAATGATCGACCACAGATTGTATAGGTAGTGTCAGATGGAACTTGAATGTGTGGACTGCTTATACCGTGTGGGGATTCATCAGTGGAGGGGGTTGTGTCAGCGGCTATCGGCGATCGCAGTCTTTTGTGGGTAAGCATCTGTGTTAAATTACGCCCTTTTCGATAGGCAACGAGAGGTGTTTCTTTGAATATGGCCTGTGTGTTGGACGAGGTCAAGAGTATTTGATGGTGCTCCTTGAGGATTTTGTGGATGTTTGGCAGTGCTGGGTTGTAAGTTATTACAAGTGCTACACGGTCAGTGGAGGAAATAGGTTTGCTTGTGAGCGCTTCCTGCCTTGATGTTCTCCTTGCTTTCATGATACATTCCTTAATCAACTTATTCTTGTAACCTCGCTTAAGTAGTATGTTGTGTAGCTCACGTGCTCGTTTTTCAAAAAACTCGTTGTCGGAGCAGATGCGTCGTAGTCTCAATGCCAAGCTGTATGGGATGGATGTTTTAGTGTGTCGTGGATGACAGCTGGTCCAGTTTAGGTATTGGTGGGTATCGGTAGGTTTTGTGTATAAGTCTGTGCTAAGTTCGCCGTTGTTTTTGACGATGACTTGAACGTCCAGGAAAGGGATGCTTGTAGTTGATGTGGTTTGTTCAAACTTGATGTGTGGGTCAAAGGAGTTACATTTGTTAAAGAAGTTTTTGAGTTTTTCTTCGCCGTGTGTCCATATGAAAAAAATGTCATCAATGTATCTGAACCAGACAAGAGGTTGGTCAGTAGCTTCTATCAAAGAGCGATTCTCAAGGCGACCCATGTAGAGATTTGCGTAACTCGGCGCCATTCGTGTTCCCATAGCTGTTCCTGTTTGTTGAATGTAATGTTTGCCTTGAAAGGTTAGGTTATTACAAGTTAGAACGAGATTGATGAATTGTCCGATAGTTTCCCTTCTGTTGTTTGCAAAATTATTAAGGCGCATGAAGTAGTCGCATGCTTCCATGCCACCATCATGTGGGATGTTAGTGTAGAGGGATTTCACGTCCCATGTTACTAAAGTAGTCTCTGGCGGTAAGGTATGACTTTTGTTGAGTTCGACAAGTTTACAGAGAAAGTCGTTGTTGCCCTTGAGATGGGAGGGTAGTTTCTCGACCAGTGGCTGTAGTTGATCATCAATCCACTTAGAGATGTTAGTTATGGCAGATTTGATGGTGTTACGAATCGGTCGAGCGGGAGGTGGGCGTTGCGGTTTGTGTATTTTAGGTAAGAAATAGATATTTCCTGGTTGAGCGTTTTCCATTACCAGATACTCTGCTGTATTGGTGTTGATTACACCCTTGGAGTGGGCCTCTTGTACAGTTTCTTTTACTCTGATGATGAAGTCAGACGTGGGGTCGCTGGCCACATGTTTATATACCTTGTTACCGTTTTCATCAGTACCATTTAGTTGCTTGTAAACTTCTGTTAGATAGTCCCTTTTGTTTTGCACTACTAGTGCTGCGCCTTTGTCAGCTTGGAAAATAACAATACCACTATCACGTTTAAGCGATTTAATAGCTTCGCGTTCTAGCCTAGTGATGTTAGAGCGTTGTGGGGCGCGTGTCGCAAGATGGCACGTTCTACTCCATTTAAATATCAGTCTAAGGCTAGATCTCTGCCCGGAGATGCCGTCCAATTCAATGGTTTCTTGTAGGTGTTGTCATCGTCAAGCTCTGTGTTACTATTGTCGTCATTAGCAAAGTATTCCTTTAAGCGCATTCGACGACCCCATTGTTTGATGTCAGTAATGAGTTCAGTTTTGTTTACATTTGTCGGCGTAGGGACAAACTTCAGACCTTTACTCAAGATCCTGAGTTCGTGCTCCGAAAATGTGCGGTCCGAGAGATTGACAACATTTTCGAAGTTGTTATAATTAGCTCGTGGTTTCGTGTTGCGTCTGCCACGGTGGGTCCGTCTGTGATGTTTATGATCTGGTGAATGGGCTGAATTCACAGGTGTGAATTGGCCGGATGCAATTACAGGATTATTACCTTGGTTGTCACGTCCAGTTGTGTTGTTGATCTGGCTAAAGGACGAGTTTGGAGGAGTGTGGTGTACATTATGCAATCTACTAGAGTGGGTTCTGCGTTTAACTTGATGATTTCCATGCATCAGTGGAGTAGATTTTTTACGGTTTAGCTGTGCTTTTTTCGGTCCTGGGCGATTGTGTGATGTTGAGGCCGATGAAGGTGACGTAAATGAATAGGCATCCTGGGGTCGATAATCATTACATATAGGTGTGGGCAATGGAGGTGTTTTGTGTTTACTTACTTTAGACTTTTGCAGGGCAATGTTTTGGTGAAGTTTCTCTTGTTTTCTTGAGGTCAAGAGTCGATGAGTATTCTCATTTTGAAACTGAAGCCAGTGTTTAAGTACTTCAAGTTGTGACGTTGACAATTTATCGGTTAGGATATTTTCTTTACTCTCGATTTGATTTCTCAGTGTCACGCTTTTAGCTTTGTGTGATTTAACGAGGAGGTCAATTAAACGGTTTGAGCATTCCTTAGTAGCGTCATTCCATTGATCTCGGAGGTCTGTAGATCCCACTAGTGGTGTTCATTTTACAGTTAGACCCGGTGGTATATATATATATATATATATATATATATATATAAATATATATATAAACTCCGTATACGAGGGAAACCCTGACCCTGTACACCCCAAATAATCATACTTAAATTGAATAAATGTTTCAAGAGAAAATTTGCCCTGAGCGGGATTTGAACCCACGTCCCCCTGTTACTAGTCAGGTGTGATGACCACTACACTTTCAGGACAACCATGGTGTCAACACGGCAATCGAAGATGTGATTTACGTGATCGGAGATGTGGTCTCCCGGGAAACTTAATTTTCAAGGTGACAGGATAGGGGAAGCCTATAACCCCATATGAAACCCAACTAAGGAACTATTAAATATATATAGATATGTATATATAACTGCAGACAGAGCTGTTTCGGCCTTCTGGGCCTCATCAGTGCAGTGCTGATGCTGGGATGGGGGAGAACCGACTTTCGGCGTTAAAGGTATTGGTTTGTTTCAAGGGATAATCTAAAAAATAAATTGAGGTTCATCTCAGCAACTGAACAACTTAACTCATCAAAGCAAACTACTGCATGATTAATCACATCGCATTACGAAGACGAAGATCTCATTAATACCGAGTTAAAACTAAATGAAGAGCCAAGATAAACTATTTGTGCCTGAAGTCCACAATTAGAGCTATCATCCTTAATCAATCAGTATTATCACCTTCATCTCAACAACTATGATGGTATTATTTTTCGAATGTTGGTTAAGGCACTTCTGATTCTCACCATCTTCCATTGTTTTCCTGAACACAACAGAACTATTTGGTCCATCACCAGCAGAAGTAAAGGCCAACACTTGAAATTCATATTTTGTGTATTTGTCAAGGTCGTTAACTCTTGTTGCTGATGTCTTTCCGTTGTTAATAGTCAAGGAGGTTGCAGAACTCAAGTCATTCTTTTTATAATACAGTTTAAATCCTTTGATGATTCCATGTCTGAAGTCTTCTGGTGGAAGCTTCCATGAAGCTGTAATACTGGTTGAAGAGTCCACTGTGACGATGAATTGTGAGGGAGGTTGTGAAGGAGCTGCAATTGAGCAGTCATGTTTTAATCAGCATCTTTAATTAATAAATAATGTATAGTTTCTGTTTATAGTGTAGCTAACTTACAGCTTCAACACAGAAGTTGTTTTTCAGAGAGATATTGATGCCTCCCTGAGAGGGCGGCACATTCGGACTGAAAAATGTTTAAGTTTTAAATGAAATTACGTAATACGCAAGCTTCATTAAGACACATGTCACAGTATTTGATGTTGGTTATAACAGATTTCATTTCCAGCGGACAAGACAAAAGGCTGCTATCATAATTTTGGTACACTTAATTTTCTCCATTCAATTACTTTAAAACGTTGTCACTATTTTTCGATCGACACTTCCCATATAGATATTTAAAACTCACAACTGCAGTAACAAAGTTTCTAAGAAATGTTTAAAACTATAATAAAAGATTAAACCTGGTAGAAGCCCAAAAAGAATACACCATTGCATGTTTTAACATTGTATACTACATTTAGAAACGTAGCTTTGACTGTTGAAAACATTTTAAAAAAATTCAAACCCGACTGCCATAACACGGGCAATAAAAACCTTGCAGAAGCCCAAAAAATACTTCACAACATGTTTTAACATTGTATGCTACATGTACATGTGTACCTTTGATGGTTTAAAAAAGTTTTAAAATTGTTCAAATCTGATTGCCATAATTAATTGTGATGTTATTTCCCTTGTGACCTTATCACTTTCAAAAGTGCCAACACCCCACTACACTAGTATTCTACTTCAGCCGTCATGAAATTGAACATTTGGAAGCACCTTGTTGTTGCTTAATTTCGCGAAAATGGAACGGCATATTTTGCCCGACTTCAATTTCGCATTTTGGCCAAAAATATATATTAATAGGAAATACGGATTTCTCAAAAATGGTCACAATACAGATCTGCATTAACAAACAGTTAGCCTTGGAATTGGTACAACTGATTTTAA
The DNA here is from genome assembly GCF_964205215.1 of Stylophora pistillata. Classification (NCBI taxonomy): domain Eukaryota; kingdom Metazoa; phylum Cnidaria; class Anthozoa; order Scleractinia; family Pocilloporidae; genus Stylophora; species Stylophora pistillata. The sequence goes on along the minus strand of NC_142529.1, from coordinate 5,721,232 downwards.
TCTTCCGTAACAATAGTTTCCACAATCCTTATCTTACCATCCTCCTTTGTTTTACTAAAAACAGCTGCACTTCTTGTTCCATCTCCAACAGAAGTGAATGCCAAGATTTGAAATCCATATTCAGTGTACTTATTAAGCCCAGTGACCTCTTTTGTGCGAGTTGCCGGATTGCCAATAAGCTGCTCGTCTGGTGACCCTGAAGAGCCTTTCTTTTTGTAGAACAATTTAAATCCTGTGATGATTCCATTTCTGGAGTCTGCTGGTGGTAACTGCCAGGATGCTGTTATACTTGTAGGAGTGGTTGCAGTCAGAGTAAAGCCATTGGGAGGCCGTGAGGGAACTGCAAATAAAAAGTAAAAATAATCATTACAATAACCAGAGTCTTTGTGATCGTCATCCTTTTATCACTACAAACCAGATAATCGCTTAGTAGCAACGTTGTTACTTTCTAATACCCTGTCCACCATTTTCTTTCGTTACACTTTCGCGACTTTGCTGTAAATTGATTCGATTCTAACTTTCTGCGACTAATTTGACGTGTTCTCGTTGCATGCAAATTACCAAGCATGCAATCTACGTTGAAAATATGCTTTATTCGAAAATGACCTTGGGGAATCAAAGTTTGTTTTTCCTTTGATTTGTAGGATGTCTCTTCTGGTGAGGACAATCTGAAATTTGACTCAGAATATTAGTGCAGCAATAGCTGTTTTTTTTTTGTTTTTTTTTTTTGTTTTGTCTTTTTTAATCACTGTTATTAATGCAACTCAAGAACAAACTAAAAGAAAACAAAACAAAACAAAACAAAGAAGAACAGCTGACCCAAATTCAAAAATAGGCAGTCAATGACTAAATGTAGCTTACTGCACCTGTTATTACTTAGGATACCGAATTTAACCACCCTGAAATGACACTAGAAATTACTCACAACTTAAGATATAGTCACAAATTAATCGAATGAAGCCTTACACTGCTTTAAGAAGTAAAATGTTTTAAAAATCCGAGCTTTCGCCGATCAACGGCATCATCAGAGAAAAGATAATATTCCGGGAGCGCTTTATACATGTGTAAAAGTGTGTGTGGTGAAATGTGTAAAAGATGTGACTATGTGTGAAAGCTGTAGAAATAAAATGTAAATGGAACATAATTAAAGCTCTAATAATGGACCGTTATAAACAAAGGCGGACCTATAAAAGTGCTAAAAACTTGTCTAAAACATGAGATACTAAAAAAGAAGGTCTGCGAATTTACTACATTCTTCCCGGGAATTGAGTGTAAGCTTGTACTTTCTAATGGAAAATGCTTCGCAAAAGCGTAGACTAGTGGGGTCGTTTTCATTATGATAATCTTGCAATCAATGCCTTCATGGTCTTTGTTTTGGCAGGAATGGACTGATATGTTTTTTCACAGACGAGTTTCCGTTGTTGAGATGTTCCTTTACGCGGTCGTGGATGAAGCGTGTCATACTATCAATGCATTGTTGATTGCAGCTGCTGCATGTGAGCTGGTATACTACATTTTGTCGTAAACGTAATCCGGTGCTAGAGATGGGGCACTTATCTCTGTTACATTCGCGTACTTTGGGGGTGTGACATACGGCTTGTTTGAGTGTGAAGGATCCTTATCCCTGATGATGCCGTTGATTGGCGAAAGCTCTTATTTTTAAAACATTTTACTTCTTACAGCAGTGCAAGACTTCATTCGATTAATTTGTGTACATATTTCAACAATGCTGCTGAAGGACAACATGAACAGATTTAAGATTTAGTGCAACCAAAGATGCAAGCTCCGTGATGAATGAAAGAAATATATTTAGTATATTTAGGGCCCCTATGGATACCAGCCTTGAGCTGAATGGGCTACCCTGTATAAATAAAGTTTTACTTACTTATTTACTGTAATTATAATAGGCTCATTCATTGACACCTGAACCACCCGTAACCACCCCTACCTCCCTTACTAAGCAGAATTTTGTCCCGAAGCTTCCTCTATCGTTAGGAGATCAACAAACTAATCAGAATCCTTTGTTTGCAAAGATTATTTTGATGGCTTTAGGGGGTACTAGAGGGGTATTATTCTATTCGTTCACACCAAATGATCAAATATTTGAAAATATGTCAACCTTCAAAAATTTTATGTCGGATTTTTCGTTCCTTTGCAATCGAGCTAGACCTTGTGAAACTCAAAATAGAATAGAATCTGACAATTACGAATTTGCAACGCAGCTAAGGGTGCATCATCAAGGTCTAACTCCAAGAGGAAGGCTACCAATAATAACAGGAAAAAGAATTGTCAACATTCGTTGGCATGCAAAAATTTATGAGTAAATAGTAATTATTTGATAGCCAATCAGAATAAATCAGAATACTCACACTGTTATTCATATTAAGATAATTACCTTACCAATAATGACTCACTTATATATCGGTATGGTCATATATATGGTCATACTAATCACATACATGTAATTGCTTAATTGTACAATTTCGTTTCTCGTTTCACTTCAGAAAGCTGTATGAGAAATAATTATTGTATGTATCTGGTCTTTTGTTTAAAAGTTTTTAACTTTTTTGAAGAAGACAAAACAAACAATTCTTCTAACCGTCTTCTTTTGTTCTGTTACGAACCACAGAGCTGTTTACTCCATCACCAGCAGAAGTAAAGGCCAACACTCGAAAGTCGTACTCTGTGTACTCGTCAAGACTATTGACATCTTTGTCTAAAGTTGATTCACTATTGATAGTTAGGATGTTTCCTGACCCTGAAGAGTCTTTCCTTTTGTAAAACAATTTGAATCCTTTAATTATTCCATTTCTGGAGTCTTCTGGTGGTAGTTGCCATGATGCCGTAACACTGGTAGAAGAGGTTGCAGTGACTTTGAAGTTGGATGGAGGTTGTGAGGGAGCTGCGATTGGACAATAGCGTGTTAATTAGTTAATTACCAGTAGAAATGACTAAAAAACCTTATGTCATATCTTAACTTGCTGCATGAAATTATTGTTGTTGTCTTTTGTTGAAGTAATCAGTGGATTCCTCACTACCTAGATCTCTACCCTTCGCATGATGTGTTTCGTTTCTCATTGTCAGGAAACGCCTGATAATGATGGAGAAAAATCACAAAAATGTGGTTCACAGATCCCTTCATTATCCCTGGACTGTCACATACCACCTTCCATCGTTCTTTCCACCTCAACAAAACTTTTTGGTCCATCTCCATCAGACGTGTAGGCCAACACTTGAAATTCATACTCTGTGTACATATCAAGCCCAGCCACAAGCCTGCGTAATGTTGAACCACTGGTAATATTCAAGTAAAAAGACCCTGCAAAGCCCTTCTCTCGGTAAAATAGTTTAAACCCCTTGACGTCTCTTCCATGTCTGGCAAGTAATGCTGGTAACTGCCAGGAAGCTGTGATACTGGTAGAGGAGTTTGCAGTCAACTTGAGGGAAGTGGGAGGTTGTGATGGAACTGTAAATAAAGAAATCACGTGACATTTGCTGGTTAATTTACAAGATACTGTAAACTCCATTAAAGTTGAGTAATAATGCCTATTAAATTATCAACATGAACTTCATTAGTTCATTAGCTGATGCATTGACAGCATTCTAATGTTTAATTTTGTCTATAAGATCTAACTTCCACATAACCGTGTATACATAGATAAAGAAGACTATCTTCTTTATTCTGAAGAATTGCTTTCTTAAAATTCAACTTGCATTTTAATATCACACAATTCCGTGCAATTAAGAAGGTAAATTTGTGGTCATATAATGGGATCATTTGTTTCATGGGCAGTGTATATATGGGCAGTCTGTCACTAGTACACAGGATCAAAGCATAGCGGTAAAATATTTTGGGTTAAACTGCATCAATACCTGGTGAGGTATTAATTCCAAAATTTTATCATTTCCAGCTCTAAAAGTTTACTGAGTCAGTTAACTAGGATCAGTAACCATCGAGGGATACTTAGCTTTCCATTGGCAAATAGCTTTACTAATAACTTTGATTATGCAGATCTCAAGGGGAAAAGTGTTCAAATAGTTACCTTTAGTTAGAAGTATTCCATATACCTCCACTCTCAAAATTTTATGGCCATGTTGTTTTGTTGGCACAAGGCGAATGTATCTCGCACTTGAAAATTCATTCAGACTGTTTTTTACGATGCTATCTTTGTCTATGTTTCCAGGAAAAACCTAGAGTTGGTAGCACAAAAAGAGATCTCTTTTTTTCACAAATTTCAATTAAGATAATGTATCATTAAACACATAGATGTATCATCGTTCTCTAGATCTGTCACAAGTCAAAAGTTGATGTTCATGGATTAAGTGTTGATTGTGGACCACTTTCATAAATGGCTGCCAGATTAATATTCTTTTGTTTCAATTTAAATTAGCCATTCAATTTATCCGGCAGCCATTTATGAAAGTGGTCCATAATCAACACTTAATCCATGTACATCAACTTTTAACTTATGACAGATCTAGAGAACGATTCTGAAATAAACTTGGTTTTCCTGCATGCACACATGTACCTATGAAATTTATCCTGATTGTAGTTTATCTTCAGGATTGTTATTTACCTGTTTTGGAAATACTTAAATTATAGTATTAAGCTACTGGAATAAGGACGAAAGATACCCAGATAATGCAAATCTTCTAAAGCACTTCACAATAATAAAAATGTAATGAAACTTAAAATAACCTAAGATACATAATAGCGTTCAAAAAGAAAAGTCCTCAAAGACGACCTACAGGTACTAATTACAATTAATCTAACTGGAAAAACAGTTCCACAGCTAGTGGGACACCTACAGAGAACAGCACAGATTATCTCTTACGTCCTTGAAAATCATTAAAACATGCCTTCTCTGTAATTTTACATGGAGAAAAGGGGAAAGATCCATACAGCAAAGGTGTTTTGTTAACCAGGTTCACGGATCAAAAAGAGTTTTATTTTTAAATCAAACTGGTCCACACCAGTTACTGAGTATAAATTGTATGGTCATCAGAAACACTGGTGTGCCCATAAAAACAATTAACTGTTTGCAGGTAGCATCTGCGACAACAAATTGTAACATTATCCTCTTGTCTCCTACAGGAGCTTAAGTGTGCGCACAAGAGTGTCTCCTTTAAATTTAACTAATATATTAATGGACATCGCTTTGAATTACTGAGAACTAAGGAATGTGAGGTGTGAACTGCATGATCCAGTTGAGCTTTAAGTTTACAACCAGTTAAAAAAGAGAACTTCCCATCAAAACTGAAATTTTGAAGAAGGAAACAAACCCCATGAAACCTTACATTGACTCAGAAAATTTAATAACTGCATTGGTTGTAAATTTAAGCATTAATTATGTTCATGACCTTCACATAGACCAACCTTCACATTATTGTTTTCTTTGTAGGTGTCAAAACTGGTATCATTAAGTGATAAACTAATCTTGTAATATGTGGTCCACTCTTGTGCATTTGTATTACTTTTTGGATTTCCTTGAGTGGCTACAGCACAGATAATATACTCATACAACAGATCAATTTGTAGGTAGTCATCAACATCAACGTTATCCTTCGACCCCCATGCTCTACTGTTATTCAGTCTGCCATATTGTGCTGCATATGTTTCACTATACTGTGACGAGGCACTGAAGCTGCTGTCTGGAATTTTACCAACATCTGCCAAACCTATGGCACTCGTATCACAAGCTGCGAGATAATTATGATAATAATTTTTTCAACTTTTCATGTGAGCTTCAATTCACAATGATTTCCAATCAAAATGAATGTTTGAGCACTTAATTGACAACAAATTGATAATTAACTTCACTGTATAACACTGATTGTGATTATATGGCTAAAAAAATTATAACCAAACTATAAGACAAAAGTCTCTAAACTGTTGCGCTATAATAATATGATACAGAATTACATGCAACTTTCAGAGCTTTCAATGTGGCCTTAAGTCTGAGCAGTATCAACCTACTGGTGCATAGTTGATTACAAGGGTTGTAACCTAAAAGCCTTAATGGCATATGGTTCTGTGCCCCATTAACAGTGTGCATAATGTTTATACACTCAGGAAGCTTTCCCTAAGGAAATATTAAGGCCTTCCTCCTTTTTAATATAGCCCTTCCTTAGCTTAGTCCATACTGTCAAAACCTTGGTTGACCTTCTTTGCAATCAGTTAATGTCATACAATTGGTGCATTTTGACTAACATAAACTGTACACTTGTGCATTAAGACCAAAAATATGAACATTCCTCCCTCTTCTCACCCTACTTCTCTTCTAGGTGGATTTGTCTCTTAGATGAATATATACAATGTTTAAGTTGGAAGATATCAAATTAGAAGAGTTTCATCAGGACTCTTAAATCTGCTTCTTTGAGGTTCACACTACACCTCACCACAAACCACAAACAACAACCACTCAAATTAAACTTTGGTCACCACAAAAAAATAAGTTGACGGTTAAGTGGGGAGCACTATAAATGGTACACATTATACAATATATATCATAGCATAAAATTTTATTGAAATGTTTACCTCTTTACAGCTTTAATGGGCATGAAAAACATCGACTAATGGAATAATTAGTGGATGTAATGGCCCCCTACATGACTGACAAACACGTGTCATTAAATTGGAAAACTTTCTTCGAGAAAAAAGACAGGAAAACATCGGAAAATTTTTCTTCTTTTATCCCTTTCACAAAAATGTCATATTCCTGGTGAACACGAAACAAGTTTAGGTCACTAAATGGCCAATTTGATAAAAGGTTGAGCTTTTATATATTCTCGAAATCGTGCACCATTAAATGTTTCACACTCACTTGGCTTTTGTTTCACTCCAAATACCTCTGTTCTCATACACACCCCACCCTGGTGCGTTTCTGGCAGGAATCGCACATATCTTGTTAACACTCCATAAACAACATGCTTCATGTCTGAGTTCCTATCATCATTTCCTCTTAAAACCTGAAAAAGAAAACACAAGATACCCAGATGAAACCCTTACACTCATCATTATTGCTTCTGATACAGAATCTATTTTCCACCTTCACTTGTCCTCCTTCCATGTAGTCTGCCCAATTTGTCCCATCTGTGGATAATTGTAGTCTGTAAGTCTTAACCCACTGATCTCCTTTAGAATTCCCTTGAGTAGACACAGCACAGATGATATGAAGTGTCTGTAGATCAATCTGTAGAAATGGGTTGGTGTCACCTGCTCCTGCACACCATGATGATTCTGACGTGTAGTTCAGTCGACCATTCTTGGCTGGCGTGCTGTTACTTTGTTTCGAAGAAGCAGTTATTTCATTGTCTAGGATTGCTTCACTTTCCATTCCAAGGTAATACTCAATGCAACCTCCTAAAAATTGTAATAAATGTCAAAAACATCAAACAGAACAAGTCAATGTAATAATTAATGTACACAATATCATGGAAATAGCAAAGATGGTGAAACTCTGAACATCAGCATTCCAGATAAAGGGTCATAGTGCTAACCACCATAAGAGAACCACAGACGTGGTACTGTGTTGCAACTTGCAGTGCTTAGATTACCGTGTATTTCAGACCGAAGTTGAAAAAAATTTTTCTTTCTTATCCAGAACAAAATGAAACAGTTTACATTTCAGTATCATTATGTTGCAGATTTTTTGCATCTACATTAGCAAGTGTGCTTGCAATGCGAGGTTCGAATTACACACACACAACTTGCATAACATGTGATCTGGAGAACAATAGTGACAGACGTTTCTGAATATCTCTTGCTTGTTTAATTCATCAATTAGCTTCAACTAGAAAAAACAAGAGATTAAATACGGGTTGTTTTTCTGTAATCGCGCTTTGGTCTTCTTTTCGACGGAACAGTAAAGTTTTCATAGAGAATTTCCCTGCACGATGCAAATATAATTATATATTATTTGAAGGATAAGGAAAGCAAGAGCATCCACTTTGGTACAAAAATAATTATGCCTGTATAGGCGACTGCTATTATATCAATTGCCATAACCTTTGAAGGTCCAGAAACATTGCCGATCCTCTGGGGTAATAAATGCATGAAAGCTATAGCCCTTAATAGTTTTCAACATGTAACTCTTCTTAAGGGTACAAAGTTTTCTACAACTGATGTAGGTTATTAGTTTTTCTCTTATGTTTGGGCCAAACATAATCCAAAATATTTCATGTATAGGGTGAATTCTTACCATCTTTCTTGGTTCTCACCACCACAGGAGAACTCTTTGATCCATCACCAGCAGAAGTGAAGGCCAACACTTCAAATTCATATAGTGCGTACTTTTCAAGTCCAATGAAGGTTTTGCTACGTGTAGCTCCATCTTCTATCCTTACTGTGGTTGTTGGCCCTGATGAGGTTTTCTTCTTGTAGGACAATTTAAACCCTACGATTATTCCATTTCTAGAGTGTAGTGGTGGTAACTCCCAGGATGCTGTAACAATTGTAGATGTTCTTGCAGTCACAATGAAATTTTTGGGGGGTTGTGATGGAACTGCAATTGGAAACATTTTTAATATTCACAGCTGGTATGAGGTTATTACATCATGAAGGTTTAATTCAAACTGCCTGTATGGCTCCGGAAAAAATGTACAAACCAATTCCAGAGCAGATGACACAATAGAGGCCTGGCTTTCACTGTTAAAAGCTAAGAATTTCCACACTATTGCTCTTAGCCAAACACTTACAACTTGAGGCATTTTTTTCTGAGGATGTCATGTAACATGAATATTCGAATTTAAGATTCTGAGGCAAACATGCTGGTATTAAATGGCAATAGAGGCCAGTGAGAAGTCTACAAAATATGGCTGGATGCAATCAGGGAACTCTCAGATTGAGCATTTGGCTATTTTTTCTCTGTCTTTCACATACCATCTTCCTGAGTCCTCTTCACCTTAATCGGGCTCTTTGGTCCATCACCATCAGATGTGTAGGCCTGGACTTGAAATTCATATTCAGTGTACTTATCAAGTCCAGTCACCAGTCTGCTTAATGTTGATCCATTGGTAATATTCAAGAAGGAAAAAGACCCTGTAAAGCCTTTCTCTCTGTAAAACAGTTTAAACCCTGTAACACTTCTTCCATGTCTGGCAAATACTGGTGGTACCTGCCAAGAAGCCGTAATGCTTGTAGAGGAGCTTGCAGTCAACTCAAAGGCAGCAGGAGGTTTTGATGGAACTAGAAAAGTGGCAGTTTCTGGCTAATTAACAACTGTAAACTCTATTATTATTAAGTGCTAATGCCGAGTTAATCATCAACACAAATTCCATTAGAATGCACTGGAAGTTAGCCATTTCTTAGTTTGTGGATTCTAACTTTCTATTCAAACAATTCAAGCTACGTCATAAATAATGGTTTTGCAACAAAGTATTAATTTTCAGTGCTGAGTGGAGGATGAGAGAGGGATCCCCTAACCCCTCCTTTGTTCATTCTAAGTTTAGAATTTATAGCATGTAGTTTTCTTTAAAATGCTAAAATACAGGGTATCGATATTAAGAATGAAGAAGTGAAACATTTTTTTGGGCTAATGACATAACAAGCTTTTTAAATAACAAGTCCTACTGTGAGCATTTGAGTTCCAGTCTGGAATGTTGTTAGAAAAATTCTCAGGTTTAAAATCGAAGAAAAAAAACAGAGTTCTTTCAGTTGAGGGTTTATAACCTATCTGAGTTGTTCCTCACGAATTTAAGCTACCAACTCAAATTTTGGGTGTGCATTTTCACTCTGACGAGTTGTCTTGGAAAAAAGCCAATTTTGAAGTAGTCCTCAAACCTTTTAAAAAAAACATTATGTGGAAATGGAGAGGACTCACTTTTATTGGGAGAAAATCAAATCATTCGCCATTCCTAAAGTTATGTTTAAAGCCTCCCTTATTCATGTTTTGAATGGTCTCATACAGGTAGCCCACAAAGAGTTCTTTAAGAATAAGATTAAAAGGTCTCAGGGTTAAAGATGCTAGAACTAGAATCTAAAATTCTGCCACAAAGAGCCATATATTGAAAGAGGCATGTTAAGGATTATGCTAATCCTTGGAAAATGTTCTTGAGTTATTTGGAAAAGTAAGAGGAAAGTTCCTTTTACAGTACCATTTTGATTGGCTTTATTTTCCCATATCTATGCCACGCTTTTAGAAAGATTGCCTGGATTCAAGGGAAAGGAAGTGTGATCTTATGAAGATATTATGAACCAACTTGTGTGGAATAATAAATACAATGGGTGTAATGGTAGATCTTTGTCCATGCCTTCATTCACAACACAAGTGGAATAAGTAATGTCATACATTTAATTTCTAAAGTTAATATTTTTCTTGGAGGTGAAAAAAACCTGAATGCAAAACTAACTTCAAGTCAATATCTCCTCTCATTGAGAGTGGTCAGAACCATAGCGCATGAATGGCCTTCCACCATAAAGGGAAAAAGTATTCATGTTCAAGCGCACACTTTCATTGAAAATTCATATCAAGTGCCCATAAGAGGTAACATGTTTGATCTTTCAAGCATCTCCTCCATAATACTTCACAGACTTCTGCTACTGTAAAGAAATGCCTTTGACTGCTCAAGCTAATTTAAAAGATGAGTACCCTAACCTCACTGTTAACTGAAGAGAAATATATTTATTAGCCCTTAATGTTACGTAATTTGGACAAAAAATCCAGAGTATTTAAATAGAAATTGCTGAGGTGGTATAATGGCTGGCCATCCACGTGAATAAAAAAGTACATATTTCACACAGTTATTTTGTTTGGTAAATTTCAAACTGATAAAGACCTGACTGGTAACACCCCACATGTGACAAAGAAAATCCCCAAAACAGTGTTAAAACGACTATTAGCAACATTGAAGCGGCTACAGAAAAAAGGTAAGGAGACTTCACACGTTTTATTCCTCGCTTTTATTATCCTTTTAACCTTTTTCTTAATTTTTTTTATAATTTTTTCTTTTTTAAACAGCCCCCACTTACGCTTAAAGTTCTATCTTAATATGTTAAGCATTGCCGTTAATCAAGTTTAGACCCCAAAATTTGTTTCATTTCTTTTCTTTCTAAAGATATGTACATTGTACAGGTGGAAGAACAATAGGACACGTAGTCCCCTACTAGGTTCATCCACCTAAACCCAACCCACCCATCCCAACCCAGGAAAGGACATCCATCACACAGTAATCTCATGCGTGGAGGCGGGACCTCCATTTATTGATCCCTATCTGAGAAGACTAGAATATCTAACCATTTTTTCATTTATAGAAAGGTAGCATATTCTTCTCAGTTATTTTAAGACCTTGAGTATTGGTCCGGCCGGGACTCAAACCCTCGACCTCCCGCACAACAGTCCAGCGCTCTATCCATTGAGCTAACTGGGAGGAGGTCAAGCTAACTGGGAGGCGCTCAAATAGTATGCTTGGGCTGCCTGTGAAAGTCCATAGCCATCTTAGATTAAAAGTTTTTACAGCAGAATTGAAAGCCACTCTTAGCATAGAATATTTGATTGCCAAAGAAATGGTACACTGATAAAACACTATGAAAAGTGAGAATCTCTTATTCAGTATAATGAGTATAAGTAGCTTCCCTTTCTACGTATCTACCATTCTATCATTAGCATGGTCAAATAATGTATCATGCCACTCAAATTTGTAGGCTGTTTTTACACTTTGTGTGACAAGATGGCTTTATTGAACATTATACAATACTTCCTTGCTCTCCATAGTATTACATACTGTAGAATAAATGTAACGCTAGGATTGCAAGTGATGTTTAGAGTTGTAAGTAATGTTACTTTTAGAGTATTATGAAGTGTTTTTAGTGTACATAAAATTGGTGCTGTAAGTGTTGTTCCTATAATTGTAAGTAGTTTTTTGACAAAATAGTTTGTTTTTTGTAAGAAATGTAAGAACTTAAGAAATGTTAGTTATATTAGTATATATTATAAGTGTTAAATGTATAAGTAAAAATGTGTACAAAAAGTAATAATAATTAAAAAATCCCAAAATTTGCATTTTTTGCATAACCAGAACAACACCAGTTAGATGTCAACACCTTGCTGTGGGGTGTTGATGCCAAAAATCTTTTTCTGTTCATCTTTAAAACTTCGCTGAACGAGTTAACTGGTAATAATGGATTGCTAAGCATCAGGGAATACTTACACTTACCATATATAACTACTCTGTAACTTCCCTTTCACAAACAACTAAACAATAACTTTGTTTTTGTCTAAGGGGGAAAAAATTAGTGCTCAAATGGATTTATATTACCTTTACTTAGAAGTACTCCATATACTTCCACTCTCAGAATTTTCCAGCCATGATATTGTGTTGGCACAAAGCGGATGTACCTTGCACTTGCAAACTCCTGAAGACTATATTTTACAGTGCTGTCTTTGTCTTTATTTCCAGGAAAGACCTGTAGTTGGTGGCACAAAAACAGATACCATAAGATTGTTTTAAAATATGAACAGTAACTTAAAGCCTATTATGACAGATAAGAATGTTCAATTAGCATTGCATGACTAATACAAAATTTTTACTTTTACAGTCCATGTGAGTGACATGAATGTATGAGATTTATCAACTTTATCTTTTGGACTATAAATCACCTCTATTTTTGAAATACACAGGTTTTAGTGTTAAGTTATAAGAGACAGGACAAAAATTAGAGTGAATGATTTTTTTTCAAAACATTCTGTGATGAGAATTCAGAATTTGAGAGAATTCCTACATTTTCCATCTTTTGTGTCCTTTAAGGTTGCATTCAGTTGGACATTTTTTGTCGTTTACATGGAACTCAGCACCAGGAACACTTTGACTATACCCAAGTGTGCTTAAGGATGCTCAATGTTGAGTTGTTCACTACCTCTAACCTTTATCCAGGATTGTATTTTACCTACTTTCAAAAGCCCAACTAGACACAATAAAAGCACAACTGTCTCACAGAGCCCCCTTCAAACTGCTTGTACCAGAGGAGTCATTGTGTGCAATAATTAACACTTGTACGGGCACAATTGCATGTCCTTCTACATGTATGAAACTTATAAATCAATTAAAATCACTATCCAGGATATCTCCAAATCATAGATGCAGGTATATGCAATGTATTGACTGGTTTGCAATTGAGAGAAGAGGAAAGGCAAAGCAAAGATATTGACTGTGCAGGTTCACTGATCACAAAAAAATGGCCATTCCTACATGGAAATCAAACTAATTGACACCAGTTAGGCATAAATGAAATGGTCCAAAAAATATAGGAGTACACATAAAAGGAGTGGATGGGTAACGAGTAGAAACATAAAACAAATTAACATAATTTCTAAAAATTATTGTTAATTTGTTAACTATTGCTACAACAATATTGTTCATTTGTTAACTATTGCTACAACAATTTTCTTAGAGAAAGATATATTGTCTTGTCACTAGCATGGGACAAAGAAAAAGTTCTGAGTCCCCATGAGAAATCAAACCTCTATTGGATTCCACACTCGGATGCTCTACCACTGGGACACAAACACTCTATGGTGAGCAAGGCCCATTACAAACTTTGTGCATACTTGTGCACACTTCCTGCATACTGCTAGGATCAGCAATTGTCTCCTTGAGAGACATATACACTCTCATACAAGTACCTTGCTGACCTTTCTGCTGACACAAAATTGAAGTTCACTTGAAAATCACTGACAACTGCAGGATTCCGAGTATGAATTACATGTTAGATTTGTGCTTTTTTAGCTCACCATTATTTTACATTCAATGAAAAAGAAAATTTCTCATCAAGATTGAAATTTGAAAAAAAAGAAAAGAACATGCACCCCCTCACCAAACAGGAAGATAGGCTACAGATATGTTCCTCAGGTTTGCAGCAGATCTGTGAAATATATCTGCATGACCTATCTGTAACATATAGGAATTTGGCTCAAAATTTCTAACTGTGACAGATATGTGACAGATATGAAAAACCAACAGTACTTACATATCTGTGGAAATATCTGCTACTACAGATATGTTAGCTATCTGTGGATCCCTACTGTGGCTATAGGGGAGACTATCAAGGGTGGCATAGGGTACCAGTGTAGTTCATTAATTAAGAACAAGTTAATAACACACTGCAATGTTATCTATTTCACATAGTTTATTGATATAAATTAAGTATGTATGCAATTTTTATTTCTCTTCTAATCAACTAGAACATGTAATACTTAAAAAATAATTAAAAAATACAGGAATAATCATAAAATTGTGCTAAAAAAAGTTCTAGTGGTTTTAAATTTGTTTTTTTGATACTTCTCAACAAACTCCACAACAAAATATCTTGCAAGGTTTTATTTACAACTGTGGCAGTCTGCTTTCTATAATTTTTCTCATCCAGAACAAAACCTTGGAAGCAATGAAAAGACAAATGTTCAAGTCAGTTCTCAAATGATTGAAATTGTGGATTACCAACAAACAGCCCAACAGTTGATTATGTTGGTAACATGGAGTTTCATAATCTAAAATACTGACAAAAATTTCAACCAAGGAGAGTACAGTGGTTTGTTTGACCATGCACACTGTACCTAGATTTCCAGAGATTGAGATTACCACTTAGAATAGCCCCCTTCCCTAACTATAATCAATCAATCAAAATGATGAAAGACAAGGTCCAAAGTGACAGTGTAAGCTTGGTTAGCAAGGGAAGTAGTAATCAATTCTGCAAAAGACTATCACTTCATAAAAAAAATATCATCATTGTGGTTTAGTTACTGGCAAAGAAGAAAGTAATTCATAAATTAGTTTTATCAAACACTCTTTACCTTTGAAACATGAAATAGAGGCAAAGGACCATCTAAAGAATTGAATTGTTGAGATAAAAAAGAAAAAATGAGGGGTTATTCAGTTTACATACCACGAAAAGTGAGAATTGTTGCTGGGACCAGCCCTTTGCTATTTGCATCCTCCCAGAATGTGTCACACAAAGAGCCTGCCTCAACATCAGTACCGGCAATCTCAATTTTACCTCAACGGAACAGGCACTCTATTCCATCCTCAGTAAATTTCACAGGGTGAAAGTCTATAGGGAAAGAAGGTATCAGCAACTAAGCTTATCTGTTTGAAGTAAGTCTTGCTACAAACAGTTATTTCATAGTTTCGATAAGGTCATCATTCACAACTATGAACGAAATAAACAAAAAAGTTTTAAGTTTCACCACTAAAAAAATGGGTGTCACTCACCATTAACCTCTTGAAGACGTGTTGATACTTTGGTAATTCATTTATTCCTTTTTGACATTTTGCAGAGCTGATCTTTATCTGTAAGCCGAACTATAAGTCTGCAGCACGCTAAAATGACGCCACGTGCAAGCATTTGAATAACTGAAATTTATCACACCACGAAAAGAAATCAGAAGTGCCGCCAAAATAACAAAGTTTACCGAAGAAGCTTTGAAATTCCAGCATATCCAATCAAACGCGTTTTATACTTTTAGTACCATTCCCCCCTCGTCCATCTACAATGTAAAGCAAGATGGCGGCCAAACGGACTGATTGAAAGAAACGCAAGCGTTTCAACACCTATTCGCTGCGTTGCAAATCCTTTGCTACCAAAGCTTAAGTTGTCTTGTGAGGAATGCTTTAATCGAAGCTCCAAGCTGTAATAATTTCAGACCAACCCCTCTTTTAACTGCACTGTGTTTTGAAGATCACATCGATGGTTCAAATGGATCGCTGATTTCGAATTCTTGAACAGCTGAAAATGGATGGTCAGGATTCACACTGCAGGACATAGTTTTTGATTCAGGCTAACTTTTGGATTGCGTCGAAGTACAAAATCATGAAGAACTTCCTTCACACATTTATGAAACGTAGAAGAACCGAACAGTAATGAAATAATTCCAGATATAGGTTTAGTTGACGATCACTAACGGCGGGACAGCTGATCCAAGTAAGCTAAACACTTTTGAAGAAAACAATGACCCACTTGTTTATTAAAAGGTTGACCTGTTTTCATGTTAGATTTGCAAAGCGAGTAAATTGATGTACAGATAGAAAATTGGTTGTGTGAATTTATTTCTGGACCCTACAGTTGTAATCAGTTCTTGTTGAAGGACACAAGGTTAAATACCACAATAAAGAGGATTTTTAAAGACAAGGCTGAGAAGACCCCTTTTGCAAACTATTACATGTCACTCAATCAATATGCTATTTTCCATAGAGATCTTAGTAGTTTTACACAATTAATTGTTTAAAAGTTTGGTAGCTTGGACACTCAATTTTTGGTCAGCTTTTAATCAAATAAATTATGGTCTCCTAGTAGGGCAAATTCAAATATCATTACTGGCATATGATGACAATTTAAAAGATGGCCGGGTCCTTGATTTCTAACTCACTCTGTTTGATCACCTACATATATGTTAAATAAATGTCAATTTCCTAAGATACTTTGCAGATATTTGAAAGAAGTCCCTACATATCTGTGAAATAACTGTAAACATATATAATTGCAGATATGCTGCAGATATGAATAACACCATTACAGACATTGTGCCGTACTGTAACAGATACGAGACAGATAGTTGCAGATACTTTACATAACTGTCCATTCGGTAAGGGCCTACTCTTGGCTCGAAAAGTTTAGAGAGTGCACCAGATGCAAATTTTAGGCATTCATGTTTGTGACCTTGACATGTTACCAACCTTGTCATTATTGCTTTCTTTGTAGGTGTCAAAAGTGGTATCATTAAGAGATAACTGAATCTTGTAATGTGTAGTCCATTCTTTAGCTTGGGTATTAGAAGTTGGATTTCCTTGAATGGCTGTGGAACAGATAATATACTCATATAGCAGATCAATTTGTAGGTAGTCCTGATCATTGCCACTTGTCTTGGGAGCCCATGCTTTATCTTTATTCAGTCGACCATTTTTAGCTACATAGCCAACCCCATCACTAAATTTTGAAGAGGCTGTGAAGCTGCCGTCTGGAATTTTACCACCATTGGCCAAACCAATGGCATTCATATCACAAGCTGCAAGAAAATAATGATCATTAACAATTAGTTACCAGAGTGAAGGTGACTAGTGATGGATAATTACCTTGCCACTTAATGGCTTATTGATTATCCACCTCTTTCAACATCACTGAGGTGAACAATTGTAACAGTACATCTATAGACACAGTCAGATATCAAAACATTAAGTGTACTTCTTTCATTATTTTTACCAAAAAACGTTCAGTGATTCAACTCCTGCCACACAATTCTGTCTCATCCACTATTTGGAAGTGAATAGTACTTGCTATTCACTTTCAAACTAGACAATTTGAGTGCATGCGCATTTTTAAAAGTTCACTTGTGTATAATAAACTCACAGTATTATAATTAAAATGCACCAATTAAAATTGCAAAGATTGCAATTCAAAGTGGAAGTTTTAGCAGTTGAAAGTAAATCAATTAAAGTTTATTTCAATTTTTTGTGGCAGATCAAGTTACTGTATGGCTAAAAAAGTTAAAAACCAAACTTACATGTAACATGTTGAGATGTGTCTCTTAAGCAATATTTAGCAAGTACTTTTCTGTGCTCAATGAAGCATCTTTCAGAGTTTTCAATCTAATGTGAACTAAGTAGTGAATTGAACCTAGGATACTGATGGCATTAGGGTTATAAACCAAATACTGTTCATAGTACTCTTTGTCCCCTTTAAAGTGTGTATCATTTTTCATAAATTCAAGAAACTTTTCCCGAGATTATATAAACCTCTGTCCTTTTCCCACACAACTCTTCCTATGCTTCCAGTCCATTATTGTCAAAACAATGTATGATTTTCTTCCATTATGGCCCTTGCATTTGTAGTTAATAGGATAAAATTGATCTATTTTGATTAGAAAAGCTATACCACATGCATGCTTTCATATACCGCAAAAGAAAAAAATCTGAACCAAAATTTGAAACAAGAAAATCATTTCTATCATTGATAAAATTAACCTTCTCACCATGATAATATTCCCACCTTTACCTTTTTCATCTATATCCCTCTGGCACTAAGCTTTTTGTTTTTGGTGACCACAACATAATTTTCAGTAATAAATGGCCCATTTGAAAAAAGTTGAGCTTTAATCACTGTAAACATGCAAGAATACATATAAGTTCTACACTCACTGGGTGTTTTTTTTTCTCCAAACACCTCTGTTCTCATACACACTGCACCCTGGTGAGTTTTTGGCAGGAATCGCAGATATCTTGTTAACACTCCATAAACAACATGCTTCACTTCTGAGTTCCTGTCATTACTTCCTATTAAAACCTAGTGAAGAAACAAACAGTCAGTATATCTGACCACATATTACTTTTCCCTACATGTAGGTTGAGATAACAGCATGCATCTATAGACAATTTAATCCACTTTTAAGAAGCAACAATCACTTGCATTGAATATTATTGAAGTATTAATTAAAAAACGTTAACTCATGCAATCAGGACTCTTATATTATTACAGTAGTAATTTTTTTTAAGTGTGAAAGTCCTTTATACCTTGATTTGTCCACCTTCCTTGTAGTCCATCCAGGTTGTCCCATTCATGGAAAATTGTAGTGTGTAATTCTTCACCCACTGATCTGCTTGAGAATTTCCTTGAGAAGACACAGCACAGATGATATGAAGTGTCTGTAGATCGATCTGTAGATATGGGTTAGTATCACTTGTTCCTGCACACCATGACGATCCTGATGTGTAGTTCAGTCGACCATTCTGGGCTGGTGTGTGAACACTTTGTACAGTAGAAGCAGTAATATCATTGTTGGGAATCGTCTCCCTTCCCATTCCAAGATCTAAATCAACGCAAGCCCCTACAAAAGCAAATTTTACATTTGCATTTTAATTAAGAAACTCATAACTATTGCAAAAGGGATCATGGGTTGGCTGTGAATGCCAATTATGTAAGCCTTATATGTCTCTATTATATTCCTTGACTATAAAGTCCATGTCACAGATAGTAAAAATTAGAGCTTGTCTGCATTCAAAATGACTTACCAATTTTATCAAAAATTACAAAGAAATCTAAGTCCTTATTAGGCTATTGTACCCTAACATCAGTACACAAGTTCTCTGCGCTGTGCTCTTATGATTTCCCATGATACTTGCATAATTTTTCTAAAAATAAAGAGCTCCTTGAGTCTGCAATCATTTCCTTTATTCTGATGACCTTGGTGTTTGATTCAGTGGTGATACTGATGCCGGGAGATGCTACATGCTTATTATCATTCATAGGGGTAACATGGTTATGAATAATCAAATCTGCGGCATTGAAATACTCTCAATATCTTTTCTGAAGGTGTTCACTTTTAGAGAAAATGAGGAAAGATTTTAGTTTCTATTGAAACTTTTGTGATGCACTGGAGGGCAAGTGAAGAAAGTTTATGATGATTAAAGTGGGTTTGAAACTGGCTTTCTTAGAGCAAAGAGAAGTTCAGTTTTAGTGAAAATGTACAGTTTCCGAGGCGCAATGTAAGAATGTACCGGTTGATCCAACAGAATAGCAGGGTATCCAGTCGTTTCGGACCCATGGATCTTTCGTACCCAAACGATTCGTACCCAGGCTCAGACGTATTGTGCCCACGTTTGATCAGTTCGTACCCAACCCTCTGGTCAATTCGTACCCAACAAATTATGACACAAAATGTTTAAAACAAAGATAAACATTTATTTCACTTATCCTAGTATTCACAAAACAATTAAGATGCACGCACGCCCGTGCAAGGTATATGTGTGATCTTATTTGTTATATTATTGGACTTTCCTTAACAATAAAAGTGTCAGTGGTCCGCGTAAGGTAGGTGTCGTTTGCTTTTCTATTGTTTATACTTGCAAGTTTCTTGACAATAACAGCTAATTATTATCATGCACATGATAGGTGCCCTCCACTGGAATTTGTCTAGTCTCCGAGCGCAAGCTTAAGCGAATGCAAAGGTCCACCTATCGTGAAGTGGAGAGGCGGCTCTTCGAACCTTGGGAGGCCTTCAACAAGAAGGAGAAGTCACTGAGGCAGCTTCTCAAAGGATGTGCCAATATAAACAGGGCAGTGATGAACTGAGCTTAGACATTACTTGCATTTACTACTAGGATTTTTAATTTATAACTGAGTACAATAAGTACGTTTAGTTGTATAGCCGCTCCGTAATAATGGGCAAAATACCTTAGCTAGAATAAGTCAGCATGGGCAACTAGGTCACGACTGTTCAAGAGTAAGATAACTTTTCAACGTTACTATGAATTAGATATTAGCTCTTTTACTAAGCAGATCAAGTAGATTTAGGCGTAAGCGCTGCGTGGTAGAAGGCAAAAAAACCGGTATATTGGGATGGGTCAACTAGGTCACGATTTTCCAAGAATATTAACTAAAAGATAACTTTTCAATGCTTCTGTGATTAGAATTAGCTTTTTGTGACTACTATGATAAATGAAATAAATGTTTATGTTTGTTTTAAACATTTTTTGCCATAATTTGTTGGCTATGAACCGACCAGAGGTTTGAGTACGAACTGATCGAAAGTGCGTATAAAACGTCTGAGCCTGGATACGAAAGATCCATGGGCACGAAACGACTGGCATGTAATAGCAGAGTAAACTAATCTATGCTGGAAGAAGCAAAATCTAAAATAAAATTAATTCATCCTTGTTATGCATACAGTTCTTTGAGGAAAGAAACATTGGCAAAAACAAATTACTATCATTGGAATTGTAAAAGCTTTCTTTTAAGCTGCTTAGAACAGGTAGATTAATTTCTAAGAGTGCTGTTTAATGAAATTGAAGCACAGGTGACCACCTCGTGCATTGTCAATAGCTTCATTGCAACACAATAGTGTCAGAACCGTCTCTCTGTTGGCTAAATAATTTAAAGTCTAATTGAAATTTGGAAAATTTCTCTATGCTTTCAAACTGAGCTAGATATAGATAAAGAGAAATTTTCAACTGTACCGATAATTTTAGGTTGACATTTGAATAAAATATTGTAAATCCTGATGGACCCTATTTTCTCTCTTACATTGCAAAGGAAAGTCGGAGTTTGAGTCTCCTATCAGTGCCCGTCTTCAACGCTATCCACCATTTAGTATGTACTAATAATATATAACAATATATAATCATATATAGTGCTCTTATGCCTCCTACAGAAGATAATAGTCACAAATTAAAAATCTGTATCGCTTGAAATATCGTTTCTTTACAAGCCAAGCTTATAAAACGAAAAAGAAAGTTTGGATCGTTCAGTGCGGCCATTTTCTTACTGCGTTTTTTGTCCTGTTCCACAGTGTATTACCGTGGCATATTTTGAGCGTTATCGTGACCTTATTTAGTAAAATGACATTGTAGTAGAATAATAAATAATAATTCATTCACACCTCATTAAGCATACAGTTTCTTCATGAAAAAAAAAAACAACAACAACAACGGCAAAAACAGTCGACTATCTATGACCCCAGTTCTGCCTTAGTGAAATACCGGATTAAATGGAATCGTTTTTAGAATAAATAGTACAGGTAGAATGATATCCAAGGGTGCTTTTATTTATTTATTTATTTATTTTTATTTATTTATTTGAGGATTTGTACCAAGTACAGGAGCAGAAACAATAAGACACGAGTTCCCTACGAGGTTTAAGCTCCAACAAACCCCACCCATCCCACCTCAGGGGAGGACATCCATCACACAGTAATCTCGTGCGTGGGAAATTAACGTCACCTACCCCTAACCCTGCAGGAGAAGGGACCTCCATTTATTCGTCCCTATCTGAGAAGACTAGAATATCTAACCATTTCTTGATGTTATAGAAAGGTAGCATATTCTTCTCATTTATTTTAAGATCTTGAGTGTTGGTTCGGCCGGGGCTCGAACCCTCGACCTCCCGCACAACAGTCCAGCGTTCTATCCATTGAGCTAACCGGGAGCTAACTTGAATTGATGCAAATGTTACCGCCCGACAGCGTCAGGATGGATTCAGACTTTCTGACAGAGTAGTTCAAAGTTTAAGTTGACTTTCGTAACTCTTTCCTTCATGTCCCTAACTGAGCTAGTCACAAAAGCCTGAAGGATTTTAACTGTCCGGTTTTTTGTAAGATAATCTTATCATTAACAAACTGCGAAACTCGGAGCAGCTCTTTTATCTTTTTGGTATTGATGCTGTCTGCATCGGCCATTAAGTTGTGATGTGCGCTTAACATTTAGACATGTTCAACTAAATCCGCTAGATGTATTGAATTAGAATAAAGATAAACCTTACGATTGTATTTCAAATAATATAGTGCTCATCTGTAGCCAGAGGAAGAAGTACAGCGAGAAAAGCTATGCGGAAACAAAGCTCGAGATCGAATTGCGACACGTTGCGACCGAAACTGTCACGGAATACCGCACGATTGTTTTGCATGACCGGCCATTTGTAACAGAAAGCTCATCCGACAAAAGATGTCTTTGTTCCCTTGCTATTCAAGCTCGTTTTTGCATAATTTGTGGCATGTCGTCATTACATGTAAATTTGTAGTTTTCAATCAGTTTATGTTAATTTCTAAATGATATCCCATTTAGTTCTTTGCAGAATTTATAGCTGTTTAAGTGTGCTTGTCTGTTTGTTCGTCAGTTTGAATCTTTGTTGTGCACTCCAGGGCTATCAGCTGTTAAGGTAAAAACTGCCTCTTTACAAAAGTTCTTCAAGGGAAATTTCGTTTTAAAAGTCATCATGTTAATGCCAGTTTTCCAATGAGAATTTTGTACGGTTTCTTATACTAGATGTGAGCTCGAATGTATCCTTATTCTCCCGCATAATCTTATATGTTACTTAAAATTGTACTTCAGCTCTTCTTCTAGAACTTCAGCTTCGAGCTTCTTCAGCTACTGCTCATTTCCTTTATTCTGACGAGCTAAAAATTTGTTTAAGCGGTGATAGAGTAAGGAGTAATTAGATTCCAGTCATTTTTTAGCGCTAAAGCGTTATTCCGCAGTGACCGATGTCCCCCCTCTTACGGCTAAAAAAGGTAATGTTTTCTCTTTTCCTTTGTTAAGCCCACTTTTCTTTTATCTCTTTTTCATTTAGTTCTCTTTCATCCAGTGATAGTGACGTCTGCTGATAATATCCACAGCTGAGAGATTGTCCTCAAAGTTTCACATTTGCCCTCTAAGCTTCGCCCCTCTCCCAAATATTCATTATTCAAACGGTAACTCGACCGCGGACGTTATCAGTCGACCTACCAGCTGCCTGAAGGAAATATAGTAAAATGACCTCGGCCCAGGCAAAACTGGGTCTTAAACACTTTCTTGGAGCAAAGAAAGGTTGACTTTTTGTGTAAATGGACAGTTTCTGGGGTGAAATACAGGAAGATGATAGCTGAGTGAACTGACTCTGCTGGAATGGGCATAATCCATAATACTTAGTCCTTACCTCATTATGCATACAATTCTGTTATGAAAAATAACATGACATCTTCACGACGAACTTTGTCTTAGAATAGTACCGGGTTTAATGGAAATCTTTGTACTAAATTGTATAGCTAAAATTACTGAGTAAATAGTACGGGTAGAATAATTTCCAAGAGTCCTTTAACTTGAAATTGAAGCAAATA
Organism: Stylophora pistillata; assembly: GCF_964205215.1. NCBI lineage: Eukaryota > Metazoa > Cnidaria > Anthozoa > Scleractinia > Pocilloporidae > Stylophora > Stylophora pistillata. The sequence continues at coordinate 5,697,665 of NC_142529.1, read as the reverse complement.
CTACCACCTGATAGCTTTACAGAAACAGTCGTTTCAGACCGTCTGTTTGCTGAATAATTCAAAGTTTAAACTGACTTTTGTAAATTTCTCTTAGCTTCCTCACTGGGCAAGTTATAAAAGCATAAAGGTTTTCAACTTTCCCGTTCGTTGTAAGATGATCTTTTCAGGAAAAATATGCGAAAACCGGAGTAGCTCTCCTATCTTTTTGGTATTGATGCTGTCTGCATTAGCATTTAAGTTGCGATGGTGTGCGGAAGTCTTTGGACCGGTTATTTAAGCAAAGTTTAGGCGTTGGTTAACAAAACCGCGTTCTACCCATCTTTATTTAAGCCGAACCTTTTATCTGAACATTTATTTTTTGTGAACAGTGACAAGAGGGCCGAAAACTAACAGTCGAAGGACATTTATCTAATCATTTAGTCAACCCTTTGACTGAGAGAATACCTGAGGCCCATTGCTAAGGTAGAACCGCGGTTTGGGTTAGACCTCGTTTGAATAACAGGCATTTAGACTTCAGGACTCAAACGTGAAAGATGTTTACAACCCGTTTCGCTATATTTGATAATTAAAACTAAAAGAAAACGTTGCTGATGCTGTCTGCAGTGGGGATGAAGTTGCGATGGGGTGCGGAAGTCTTAGGCTTTAGAACTCAAAAGTGACAGATATATCCAACCAATTCCGCTTAATTTAATAATTAAAATGATGAACAAACGTTATGAGTAGATTTCAAATAATACGGTGCTCACCTGAAGCCAGAGGAAGAAGTGCAGCGAGAAAAGCCACACGGGAAGAAAGCTCCAGATGAAACTGCGCCATGTTTTGATTTAGTGTGTCACGGTATGCGATCACAATTGTTTTACTTAATAAGCGGCTATTTGAACAGAAAACTCAAGCTCCTCTCGGAAACTCGTGGTTGTCAATCAGTTTATGTTAATTTTTAAATGATGATATAATTAGCTCTCTGCAGTATTTATAGTAGTTACACAAATGTATGTGTGGGTCAGTTGGTTCGGCAGTTTGAATTTTACCCTCTAATGCTATGGATGTAGCAGTATTACTTTCACTATTGGGATTCCCAGAAAATCTAAGTACCTTTTATAACATATCCAACAGAACGCGCGCTCTGATCCGGCGATTCAGTGTCTACTATTTGCTTATGGGTGTTTGCTGCTGACGTGTGCAAATGCATTGACTAGTTATCGATATATGCGTTATTGACGAAGCGTGAGGTCAAGGGGGCTGGATACTGGCCGAGTGCTTTCTTCGTGATCTCATGGACCGAGAAAAAGTCCAGCGGTCAAAATGGGCCCTTTTTACTCGCTCGAATAGCCAATCCGAAGGCCGATTACTACAAAATTCACAGAATAAAGAAAATTTTAACTTTGAGATTGGTGAATATGACCACAGTTTAAAAAAAATACTGATTTCAATCAATCAATCAATAGTTATGTGAATATAAATCTTTACGCTTAAATAACTCTATACTTTACTTTTGTAAAATTATACAATTGTTGAATGTTAGACAGTTCAATGTGCTTTGCACGTTTTAATTTTGCATAAAGCGCTAAAAAAATCAGTTTATTTATCATTTCATTGACAAAAATCTACTATACAAAAATATATCATATTTCAGAGAGAAAAAAGGCAATTTCATAGATTGATGTTGTGTGACCTCATATGATTTGATAATGGAATATAATGAGAACTAAATCTAGATACTGGAGGTAAACCCAAACGGCACGTTAACACTCCAAAACAAACTATAGAACTACAAACCTCCACTTTGAATCCAACGATTTTGACACGAAACGATAACTTTAAAACCTCACATGGACTTTTAAGAAAAAATATTATGAAATATGTAAGTTACAAACAAACTTTCCTTTACCTTAAACTACAAAATACTACAAAATTCTATAACTGTAATAAATTTTTTAGAGTTTTTGTGTTCTAAATCTTTCTACATACACTGAAAATGTAGTCTCTCTCTCTTTTAATGGGATAGTTTGAAAACTACGATAACACAATTAATGATATTGCCATTGTACTGAGCCGTGTAGGGACACATGTCTGTGCTTCAAGTTACCATAACAGAATCTGGGGTAAGTACATCTATTATCAAACTTTGAACCTCCTTTAGCTGACAACACCTTCACTTGTATTGACTTATTTTACCTACTTTTACTTGAAATATTTTATGAATAATACTAAAATATAGAAAACTTTATAAAAAACTTTTTTTTGCAAATATACTGGAGCGAAAGGCCTTCTACTTAGAGGTAAATTTAACATATTATAAAAATTTTAATATGAAGAAAAAAAGCTGCCGAACACAGCTCAGTCATAAAAACACTCGAGGATGTAGATCATTTCTGTCTGTCACACCTTTTATACTTTGCAATGCTCTTTAACTTTCTGCAAAGTTTGAGTAGGTGCTGAAAGAGTCTAATTAAGCCACAACTGTCTTGTAACAGAACATGTACTGCTCCTGAAAGATGAATAAAAAACAGCACACCTTAAGCTCACGAGGGATATACTATTGAATGGTGGGCACCCAGCACTGTGCAAAGGAAGCTTAGGAATAAGTAAAAATAAGCAAAAACTATTTAACATGAAAAACAATGAACTGCTCAATATAAAGGAAAATTCAGTCTTAGCAAGAATGACGGGCGGAAGATTTTAGGTGCACGTGATAACCCTTACCCCAACCCCAGTATGAAAAGGCAAATGTGGTATTCTATTACGTTACTAACAGGCGCCGGAGAAGACGTAATCTGTTATGCTAATCTAAATCCGAGTAAAGTAATAACAGTCACAACTTTTGACACCTGTCATCTTACCAGAGTGTTGACTGCACCTGCTCTCTTTGCTCGAACAAGTTTTACCGTCTGGAAAACATCAACTGTTTGTTCAATCTTGACTCGCTCGATCACTGACATTATAGTAGCTGCACAGCCGCTACGGCCAATACCATCGCTGTAAAAAGATAAAAGGAAATCAATCAAGAAAGTGGAAACGTAGACTCTGGTGGAACGATGTTACAGTTTCTCGCCTTGTCTCTTTACCCTTAATTTTTCAAAAGTGTTAAGTATTAATGTAGATGGTGCAGATTGCAGACAGGGTAAATTGTTTTATGTTCAGATGACAATCTGAGCTTGTCGTACAAAAAGTACGCGTTTGCAGTTATATATGATTCAAGCATCTGACAAGTTACCATACGCTATTCTCATGAGGTATAGACCGATTGAACCATTATTAGCCAAACCCCTAGCGGGTTTAGGGTCATGTCTAGTAAAACATTTCAACGCGTAATAACATCAAGAAGAGGCGTGCTCTTTACCTGCACTGAAAAACAATGACTCCATTTCCTGATTGTTGCTGAGACTGCTGAACAGCGGTCATCAGGTCGAGTATCTCCTGGGGATCTGGGCACGAGTTTGCGTTGGCCCAACCAGTGTACTGTATATGCTGTAAAGTTGACGTCTTCTTAGGAAGCTAAAGAACAAATTTAATTAGAAAGCGAGTGATTTTGATAAGTCGTCACGAGGGCCACGTGCTCGTATAAGCAAGTCTCTCTTTTGGCTGTTGCTGTTGAGAACTTGAAATCCTCCAGAGATTTCAATCCGTTTTTTTCTTCGTGGGGAAGCCTCAGAGAACTTGGAAGTACTTAAAAAAACTCTGAACTTCGCATTTTAAGAAAACAGTGCAATATTTATTAGTGTGTTTTTAGTTTTATTGTAGGTCTACTAGCCTAAGCGTGAAAGGCGAAACAAGGTGTAATGAACGTATTTGTGAATTGAGTCGTGGGATTTTCTGTAAAATTCCCAAACACATCCTACAGTGGATACCCCTATTAAAAAAAAATCAATTTTCCATGCAGGATTAATTTCATTACCAGGAATGAAACATTGAATTTTGAAAAATAAAGAAGCAAAAGAAGAAAAGAAAGACTTCCACCGCTGGATTCCACAGTCATACAAAAGTACAGAAAATCTGAAGCTAAATCAAACAATATCCTCTACTAAATCTTTTCCTCTCTACTGATCATCTTTCTACCAGACACTGTACTGATGATGTTATGAAAAATTTTTCATTGGTCTCTCCTGATAGTGAAAGCGTTAAGGTCAAACTCCTGCGCATCGAAAACGTACAAACACTTCTTATTGTTATAGTAAAGGTTCCCCCCAAAGTCAGGTCTCGACACTAACGGTAGCTACAGCCCGCTAGCCACAGCCTAGTAGAAATTCAGTTTTGTCTTGTGGATTTCGATTTCCACTAGCCAGTTTGGCTGGTAAACGAACTGACATTGTCGTAACATCTAAGATGTCACCAGCCACTTGGCTAGTAGGTTGCAAAGTTAGTGTCGAGCCCTGAAAGTAATCAGATAAAAGGGGACCTAAAAATTCTAGAACAAGCGAACCATACCGCTGCATTCTCTACGCTGAATCGTCGGGTAGTGATATTGTTAGAAGTCTCTTGAGAAAAAAGCTGGACGGTGACTTCCCCATACTTGGCGGATTCCTTGCTTGGCCAGTATTGTGGGTAGTTCTATAAAGACAAAAGCAGTGCTACTAGGAGATTCCGTGATACCATTAACTGAATATATTTAAACTTACGATAGGAATCTAAAAAGAGGTAGGAAGGATTTTCCAGTAAAGAATTCCACCTCTAGAGTATGACATTTGAGAGCATAATCATTCGGACAGTCGTTGTAAAATATTACTTTCTCTTGACGATGAAGGATGCTAAAAGGCTGTTTAGTCTCTCAAAATTTCTTAAGTTATCTTAAGTGAACTAAATGACTTCTCCGTTGCTAAGAGTGAAGCGTGTTGCTATGCGCTTTTTAGAAACATGTCATAACCTTACCTGCTTTCCCTCTTTCAAGTTATTAAACATCACAACTGTGCCAATATCATATTAAGAAATCATTTGCCAGAGGTCTAAAATAGTTACGTATGATGCACGATCCTTGCAGTAGATAACGCTATTTATGCAATAGCGAAAATCAGACCTGAAAAAAATCAGGCCTGCACGGGACTCGAACCACTGACCTCTGCGATACTAGTGCAGCGCTCTACCAATTGAGCTAACCAGCCAACTGGGAGCAGGCCGTTAAGTTGGTTCGTAATAAACCCGTGAAGTGACAAATGAGATAGAATAAATATATGAAGTTCATATATTTTGAACTGCGGTATTAGATACGTATGATGCACGATCCTCGCAGTAGATAACGCTATTTATGCAATAGCGAAAATCAGGCCTGAAAAAAATCAGGCCTGTACGGGACTCGAACCACAGACCTGACTACTGCGAGGATCGTGCATCATACGTATCTAATACCGCAGTTCAAAATATATGAACTTCATATATTTATTCTATCTCGTCTAAAATAGTGTTATCTAATGGCGCTTGAGTCAGGATGTATACATTACGTTGTTTGTACTCCTGATAAATAAAAGATGAAAAGAAAATAGGGAAGTCAATTTGAGCAACACGAGTATATCAGCAGAAAAAGAATAAGACCACCACAACTCGAGAAGGAAAAAATTTAAAATGAATATTTACATATAGATTGTAAATAACCTGAAAGTTCTGACTCTTTTCTGATCAAAATGTTGGAATTACAGAATATACCATAACCAAATAAGAAAAGGTCATTTTTGCACTTACGTCAATGTATGAAGCATTGATGTAACTCTTGTCTTGTGAAGAAGCTTGTAAGAGCACTCGAGCGCTGTCCACTGGGACAGAATCGAATAAGAGTGTTTAATTATAGAAGTAAAGGTATTTATGCAGACCAAAAATATACCCAACAAAAGTTAAAAAGATTGTCTCGGTTGGAAACATTATTCAATGTGAGGCGCCACCTGACATTTGGTATGGAGTTTTGGGGAAACAAATGTCGAATTTTACACATTTTAGTCATCCAAGAGATATTTCTCCCCACCCCAAGCCCAACAATGCCTTAGACAGCTTCCTTTCACGCCTATTTGGGTCACTTTCGGGTGAAGTTTACGCAAGCTGTCTCAAAACACAACACAGTGACTTAAGTCATCACTCCAACCTACAACATTTTATCTGTTTTGAGTCATCGCAGTACAACTTCATAATCCCTTGTAGGCTATGACTTGACTTAAACGACTAACAAAATGATGCAGAACGATCGATGACCGGCAGCTTGAATAGCGCACTAATCGAACAGTACACTAGTCATGCCTGAATGACAACACTTGCTTTAGGACTCATCTAGGAAATAACACAGGAGTAAATAAAAGTCTAGTTTAGTGTTTCGGAAACAAATGCAAACGAGGACAAGGCAACACTTACGTGGAACAACGTTAGGGAACCTATTCTTGACAACATTTGCCGGCATAAATGCTTGCTTTGCTTCCTCTTGAGAAGCCTCGGCGTCTGTTACAAGCTCCAAGCGCTACAACACATAATTGAAAAAAGTAGTGTCATTGCTTGGGCATTTTAAAAATTTATTCTAAATTCTCTGGGTTCGTCTTTTGCAATCCGTTTTAATCCTCTCAATCCTAAGCCATTAGCTTCAGTCCTAGTTTATTGTTGTTTCTTTAGTGTTTTGGTTTTTTACCGAACTAATATATTACTGCCTCCTTAAGGATTAAGGTAGTGTTTTTTATTGGCGCAAAACACCTCCCCCCCCGTTACACACAAAAAAATTTAAATAAATAGAAAAGTGACACAAAGTACTGTGACGCAAGATCAACAACGAACTTCATTTGTCACTGGTATGTACGTGAAAAGGTTAATTGCAGGAGTTATTCATGAACAAAAGCACACTTGATGTAAAGTTTGATATTTAAGTCTAATTTGTGGGGGAGACAGTTGCTAGTTGTCGAGATTCTTTTATCCTTAAAAGTGTATAAGAAATATGAAGACAAGGTTAAAAAGTCAAAGACACATTTTGAATAGAATTCTCAGAATCAAGTGATACACTATCCTGCAGATATTAACGTCTTCTCGCAGTTTACAACATACAAAAGCAAATTTAGTCACTAGGAATATTTACTAGTTACCTTAAACTCTTGCTCATATGCAGTCTTTTTGGATGGTTTATGCACCATGGCAAGCTTGTTCATTGTAATTCGTAGGTCCTGAGGGACAATCTCTGTATTTCCACATACCAAAGCTTCCATCACTGCTTGATGCAAGAAAACATATTGGTCCTATACAAAGACAAAGTCAATACCAGTACTGTTAAGATGGACGGCTTTTGATAGAGCCAAATTTAAGAAATTCCTTATCGTCAAAATAAATCACCTGCGCTTAACAAACTCTGTATCTTAATTACCAACAAAAACGTGACCTTTCCTTAGCGTTGTTTTAAGACAAATGAACTCTTCTGAAACAGGATGTCGACCAAATCTATCCATATATCAGTCGAATTCTCAGGTGACTAATACCCCATTTACACCAAAGCTTTAACACGTTTTAAAGCTGACTCGTTGAATATGGTTATTTTACATTACTTAAGACGTTTTCTAAACAACCACTTGACAAGAGTGGAATTGCCCATTGTTGTTACCAGCCTCCTGCCTCCTGCCCTCGGTTTCTATTTCATATGAGCTGAGAAGGCAGAGGAGGTTTGCCACGCCTCTTGTAAATACAAATAGATTTGGAAATTCATTCATTGCTAAGAGTGCGAGGGAAGCATTTAAGTGATTTTTAAGAGTAGTCGTCTGTAATTTTATTATAGTAGTAGTTATAGATCATTTATCATTTCTTACTGTCTTGTAAAGAGACGCAATTCAGTTTTTTTTTTTTAACTGCAATGTTTTTCTTAATAAATAGAGTCTACAGTTGTATTCTTTTTTTCATAAGTCCTGAGCTTTACAAACATTTTTTATTAAACTTGTAATTTTTAGACATATATCAATTCGGATAACGTCATCTGGAATGACAATATTTTCTACACTTGTGTAGAAATGGCGGATTCGAAGAGATAAACTCTAGAATCATTTGAGCGTTATGCAAAAACATTACTGGCCTTTGACGGTCATCATAAAGACCAGGCTTGGGTTCTTAAGACACCGTATCAGTTTCACTATGATCATGACATATATTCTTCTTAAAGATGTACGGGGGAAGAATTACTAGGAATTATGCTGCTGTTACTCTCATGGAAAAAAGTTGAATTTGTTAGCTTACATCTTTCTGTATCATTTGAGGACGAGATTTACGCATGACTTGCACGTAATTCTGTATGAACACAGTTTTAATCTTCTCAGCACTCTCCAGCATGGCGTCGATAGCAATGTATGTGCCAGTTCGACCAACACCAGCACTACAAAAGAGTACCAATAAAAAAAGGTTAATAATTAAAGAAGAGGAGTGTAGAAATTGAGAATTCTCAAAGGCTGGGAAAACGGCAGGAAAACTAAGATAACATACTAGGAATTCAGTGAAAGTCGGAAATCTGACTTTTGAAGTACCAAACCAGAATAGAAACAAACTTTGTGGGTATACCTATAGGCTTCGCTTCTGGCAGGTTTTACTCGAGTTTACAATTTTTGACGTCATTTGTATGATCAAATAAGACTATTGAGAGCAGATATCTGAGGTTCATTTATTAACTACACTCATTAAAAGAGAGCCCTACACTTACACATGTAATTCTCACACTTCAGAGAGTTCAACTCGTTTAATTCGAGTTCTCATAGGTTCCTTGTGACGTTAATCTTTCTTCTGATTAGCTACTGTGATTACTATGGACACACTAGGGAGCTTTAGCAACGAGAGCGGCAACGGCAACGAGAACGGCAGAAAACAATAGGCTTAATGAGCAAAGACAATCGCCCTGCATGTGCGTTTAACATTTTGGTACATTTCTTTGCCGTTCTCGGCAAAACAACAGCGTGAAATAACCAAATTTTAGGTTTTCTTGAGAACGTGAGGGCATGACGGTTAATTTTTCTTTCTTTTTCCTTACTTTAACGCAGTTCGTAGTGATAAAGTCACTGAATAGTTCGCCAGCATTTTCCAAGTGAAACACATCGGAATAATCTCGAAAGAGTTACAAAAACGAAAAGTTAGATTTCGACAAGACGTTTTCGTTGCCGTGGCCGTCGTCGTTGTTAAAGCTCCCTAATCAAAAAGCGGTGCTGCGACTGTGAGTTATTTCAAGCACGATCCGTCGAGAATTTAGGATGAAAAGACGGTTAACGGAGGGTCTTTGGCATATTTTCACGTGGAAAATATATCAAAACGTGAAGCATTTAATTTGAAGTCTTCAAATAATACAATACTTTTTACCTGCAGTGCACAAGAAGTGGTCCACCAGTAGCCAAGTGCCTGGCATGAATCTTTTGCCTAAATCCAAGTAGAGCTGTGGAATGGTGTGGGACACCTTTGTCTGGCCAAGTGACGTAATGAAACTGCTGCACATTCCTTTTTTCTGCGTCCTAGGTGAAAATTTGTATCTATGTTGAGGATATTCTTATAATAAGAGCTTCCTTGGCCCAAAATACGTAGTCACTGTTTGCAAGTAGTTTACCGTGACAAAAAAATAATTCAAGATGTCGTATTTCAAATGACGTAATTTTAGTTCTAACAGAGATGAGCAAATATTATCATTCTTATCTGAATTTTAGTGTACAACACGCACTATCAACAGAGAGAAAAAGCTCCAATACTTAATGTTATATAGCGGCGGATCCAGGAGTTTTTTTGACAAGAAGTCTACACTTTGATTCACAACAAAAACTATTTTTTGTCCTTGTTTTGCGCTAGTGCCTAAATAGCTAAATAACCTAAGAGATATTTCAAAAAGGTATATTTTGATTGTTTCAATTGAGTACTTATATGCAATGCTCTAGTTGGAAAAGTCTCGCTTTCAGACAAGTGGTGAAACAACCTAGAAGTCTGATGGCAAGGGAGGAGAGGAGGGGGGAATTCTGAACAACCCGAGCCCTACCCCGAGATCTACCACTGGTACAAAATGGTTGTGGTTTACAGTTTTCTATGTTGGGATGCATCGCAATTTGTGTTTTTTTATCATGTACATGTACACTGTAATTACGTAACAGGCACATTAAGGTTACTCTGAAAATGACCAAAACCTTTCATTTAACACTTAAGAGATGGAAATGAAACTGTGTGTCTATGCTAGGACAACCCACCTTTGTCACGATCAATGACCTGATGACGTAATCGGCAAAGGTTTCAGTCTTGTGTAGGGTAACTGTGATGGCACCAAATTTGGTAGCATCATCTGGCCAATACTGATCACATATTCCCTAAAGATAAGATACAAAAAATACTTGTGATAACATATGTAGCGACCAATAACTTTGTCGTACAGCATGCTACGCGAGTGGCCTAGCAACTCGTTATTTTGGTTTTGGGCCTGCTGGCTGAGGTTATGGTGCGAGTTTTACAGACCACTCACAAAGCATATTTCCTGAATATTTCTCTAAGCCTACCTTTCCCAGCTCAACCAGGTTTGTAAGCATCACAATGGTGGAACTGTTTTCCTGCCAGACCATTCGCCAGAAATCAGCGATAGTTGAAGACGTTGGACCTAACAGACATTGACAAAGCAGTTAGAAAATTGTAAAAGAGAGACGAAAGACTAGTTAATTTCACTGGGGCAAATTAGCACCTATATACAAAAGAATGGGAGAAGTCATTTGTTTGGGAGTGTAGTGAGTTTCTTGAAAATATCCATCATTTATTGCTGCTTTTCCCTAAGTATTTTGCCCACAAAGAAAGACGTACACTGACACAACGCAAAATGCTGCAACGAGGCCACAGTAAAAGATTCAATAAAGTGATGGAACCCCTTCATGACGAGCAATAATCTTTGCCCCCTAAAATTACAGAAACTGTCGTCGGCATGAACTGTGTGGGAATTCTCAGTAATATTTGCAGCCACACAGTACTCCCTTCAACGATCGAACCTCAATCAAAGACGCTTTTTTTTTAGTTACAAGGGTGTCCCATTTGTAGAAGGTACACGGTTAAATATACTGACAAAGATCCCGGTGAAGTTGACCCACATTATTACTGACATTTGCTCGTTCTCCGACTATATGTTGAATCAAATTCCATTAAAAGCTGTTCAACAATAAAACGTGTTAGCGTGTGACAATTGACGATGTTTCCATGAGACGCCTCACGTGATTTTTACCTTTTGTTGCAATGTAGGTCATGGTGACTTCATCGTAGGTCTGAGAAGAGACATTTGAAAAAGGTGACAGAAATTTATGATAGGCAACTAAAATATCGATGTCAAGCCATTTAAATGTCCTTTCCATTGTTGTAGTTGTTGTTTTTTTTCAGCTAAGAAGTTTTTGAAATAGTGGGTAAGTCTGATAAAAAAGTTAGCTCTCGAAGACAAACAATAACAGATAAAATTTAAACTTCAAAAAGGAAGAGAACGGAGAGACAAAAAATTCAAGTTAAAGTTTTGTAGATACCTTAGAGGTAAAAAACATTTTTTTGTCTCTCTGTTTCATTGTTCATCAATTTATCTATCCATTATATCAAACAAGTCGTGTCGACGTCATTCTACAGTTTTATCTTGTCTTGTCGTATTGCGTCGTTGTGTCGACCTCGACGTGGTTTTATTGTCACTGACCGGAATGTAGCTTGCATTGATGTAACTGGAGTTTTTATCACCCTCTATTTCCTCCAATAAGACGCGAGAATGATCATCTGTTAACAAAAACAATTGGTCAATCAGTTGCACGGTTTTTTTTATAGTGTGAAATACAAAGAAAACCTTGTGAATCATTGTGCTTTGAACGTATGGTGTAGGGTGTGGTGAGATTTCTCATTTAGACATAACAATCTCTCTTGATTTAAGCTCTTCACATAGTAAATTATTTCTCATTTTTTCAAAAATCAGCACCATTTGCTGATTTTTGCTTGAAGTATTTTGCAAACTCAGCCACAGGTAACGATAACGATAATGCTTAAGAAACGATCATGGTATGGGAGTGTGTTTCTTGTACAGGCCTTAGATCTTGGGTGGTTCGACTAATAAAAGTAATATTAAGACTCAAGGTATCTGGTGTCTGAAAATCATTTAACATGGATCTCACGTGTTAAATAAATATTTGAAGGAGAAGAATCTTTTGTGACAAGGGACGTGAAGGTGAACAGAATTCACGCTTTTGAGGTAAAGGGCTGGTAATTTCAAGATTTCAAAAATCTTCGTCTGGGAAAGTAACCTGTCACCGCGCAAAACAGCTTTCTATGCCTTTTAATTTTTTCGAAGATTTTTTAGTACTTGATAAAAATTAGATTTTTAAGGTATTTTAACTTTTAATATATTGTAACCAAACTTGTACTTCGATACAAAGCCCCTATTACCTAATTTGATATTTTCTTGTTTAGATTTAAAACTGTTAATCAAGTACATGTAGTCCAATCTACCATGAAAGAGTATTTTGACAAAGACTGATGTCAACTACGAAGGAGATCTTTTAACAACTTGAGCAAAATTCAACTTCGGGTGACGTAACTAAGTCTGGTTCGTAAAAGATGATTGATTCAATGACGAACGAGTTACACCACTTGAATCTTACAGCCAATAATATTACAGCAAATTTGAACAAAAGACTACACATTGCTCCCAGTTAAAAACCAATTACTGTATTAATTTTAAAAGTTATTGCTACTTTACTGGTTGAAATGATGCTGAACCAAGTCTTAAATTTAAAGTATGATATAAGTTTGTTACCCAAAAAATAAATATCTTAGAAAAATATAGCAAGGCATCCCAACAATCCTTTTTAACATGAAAGTAAGTTTTCAAGTGTAGTCAATTATACAAAAGTTATGACGTCAACCGTGAAAGATTTCCATTGACCTTCTGCTAGAAAACTCTCATGTTTTTTTTATGTTTAAGGTGGACGGCCGGGCCCCCGATGAAGGGAGGTGCAGTGCCCGCCGACCTACATGTCTAAGCCCAACCCATGGCAGGCGTGCAATGCCTTAGGGATGGGGTCCACCAGAAACGAGGGTCACCAGACGCCAAACTCGCTGGGGAATCGAACCCCACCTCACCTAAAAATTACACACTTACTCCAAGGAAGAACGCACTCACAATAATAATAGCAGACCAAAACGATAATAATAGCCCCTAGCCAGCCAAGGGGTGGCACTGGAAAAAACCAAAACGATAATTATAGCCCCTAGCCAGACGAGGGGAGGCACCAGAAAAAACCAAAACAATAATCATAGCCCCTAGCCAGCCAAGGGGAGGCACAACAAAAACCAAAACAGCTAAAAAGCAAACCGGAGGGAGTCACCATGCACGGATGCAATGACACCACGGGCACACCACTGCCGATAGAACACGCGACGACGCCTGTTAGACTTGCACCGCCTGAAGGAGACTGGTAGGTAAGACTTCAGGCGGGCCTTGATGGATGCAATCACCGCCACGGCGCTAGGACGAGTACCACGAAACCGGAAATCATTCCTACACTGCCAGATACAAAACTTAGAGACATTGAGAAGATAGACAAAAACACGCGGAACAGAAACAAGGTCGCCAGAGTTAAAGCCAAAAAGGACATGACGAAGAGTGATGACAGGACACATAGGAGAGAAACAAAATAGCAAAGACTGCACCCAGGCGAGAACACTCTGAGCAAGTGGACAATAAAAGAACAGATGCTCGAGCGACTCGACCCGGGGCCCACAAAAACAAGAAAGGGGAATAGACAAACCAAACGAGGAAAGACGCCGGGCGGTGTACAGGACGCCGTGCGCAATCTTCCAATTCAGATCGATAACACGGCGATCAAGATGAAAGAAAGATAAGGCGCGCCACGTGGCAGGCCAGTCGAGATTGGGGTAGATGAGCTCAAACTTTAGAACACAATGAGGCTGGACCATGTTCTCAGAGAGAAGGTACAGGTAACAAGACTTGGCAGACATGGTTAAGACAGGAGAACAGACAAGAGGACACGAAGAAACATAAACCAGAGAGTTTTTGGACGTGGCGAAAGCCCCGTCGAGCTTACGCCACGCCAGTACCAGAGCTTGATAGAAGGGTGGCAAGACCCTTAGGTCAAAACTAAAAGGACGAGAAAACACAACAAAAGGAGAGACACCAAACAAGGAATTAAACCAAAAAGACATGAGAGCGACCCAACTGGAGGGAGAAGAGACAAATCTCCTCACCCATTGGCCCAGGAGGGCCCTCACCTTAGACTGAACGTCCACCACAGAGAAACCCCCAAAAAGGGGGGATTGAACAACGGCAGAGCGAGAGACGAGCTCCCGCGTGCCAGACCAAAAAAAGGAAAAAACCAGGCGAGAGAGCACCACCTCCACCCAGGCCGGCATGTGGATAAGAGAGGCCACATACCAAACCCGGGAGAGGGCAAGAGCGTTAATAACGAGGGCCTTGCCACGAAAAGACAGAACACGAGCACGCCAAGACTTGAGAACATGGTCCACCGCATTGATGCGAGGGCGACAGTTGTCTTCCTCAAGGTTACCGGGGCCAATGAAAACCCCCAGCACCTTGAGCTTAACAGGAGACCAGTCAAAAGGAACTGGGGGGTCCGTGCGACCCCGCCATCCACCCAACCAGAGACCCTTAGATTTGGAGAGGTTAATCCTCGATCCAGAAGCTAGTTCATAACACCTTTATATGTCAAGAGCAGCCGAGATGTCTTCATCCGAGGTAAGTATGAGAGACGTGTCATCCGCGTACTGAGAGATGGGAGACAGCGGAGGACAACCTGGGAGAGACAGACCCTTAATACGGGGGTCTGCACGAATGCTACAAGCAAGGACCTCCGAAACAAGAACATACAAGAGTGGAGATAATGGACACCCCTGCCGGACACCACGAGAAAGACTAAAGAAGGGAGTCAAGTAACCATTAACATTTACAGCACTTTGCACACGAGTATAAAATAGGTCAATCCACGCGACAAAGGACGGACCAAAACCCATGGCGACCAGAGTGGACCGCATAAAACCCCAATCCACCCGGTCGAAGGCCTTTTCTTGGTCAAGAGATAGGATTGCGACAGGGGTGCCAGAGGACTCGGCATAGCTGACAACATCTCTCAGTAACGCGACATTCTCACCAATGAAGCGGCCAGGGACCCCGCACGTCTGATCACGGTTGACGACAAGGTGTATCCCGCGGAGAAGACGCCCGGCCATGGCCCGCGACGCTAACTTATAGTCCACATTTAGGAGAGATATGGGACGCCAGTTCTTGGGATCGAGACCATCCCCCTTCTTGAATGACAGAGTAATGACACCTCTGCGCTGAGAGAGAGAAAGAGAGCCAGAAGAAAAACACTCATTAAGGACAGCCACAAGATCAGCACCAACCACATTCCAGAAGCGGAGATAGAACTCCATAGGGAGCCCATCTAGACCTGGCGTCTTGTTGCGTGCCATACCCTTAAGAGCGTCAAGGACCTCAGATGGTGTGAGTAGGCCCTCGCAACTATTGGACTGATCCTGAGGAAGAAACGAGGACAGATTACCGAGAAGGGAAGATTGGACATGAGAGTCTGTAGGCGAAGCAGTATATAGACCAGAATAGAAAGAACCAAGAGAAGCACAGAGAGCAGCAGAAGAAGAAACAATTGAGCCATCGGGCTCTCTCAGCGCAGAGATGCGACGGTCGGCAGAACCTTTTTTCTCTAAACGAAAAAAATAACGCGAGGAAGTCTCACCTTCCTCAACCCATTTGACTCGCTCCCGAACCTGGGCCCCCTTCGCCACATGAGAATGTAGGCGAGCAAGCTCAGAGAGAGCCGACCGCAGGGGATCCACACAAGAAGTAACCCCCGAATCGACTTTCTCCTGGAGATTTTGAACAAGGCGCACCAAGGCGTCTCTACATGCAGATGTCCTACGGGCCCTACTGGCACAAAAACGGATGGTGAGCCCCTTAATCCGGCTTTTCCCCCTATCCCACCATTTAGCGAGAGAGGGAAAGCGAGGGACAGCAAGACGCCAGGCGGACCATTCCTCCCGGACAAGTTGACAATAATCCTGATCTTCCAAAATTGAGGTGTTGAGCTTCCAGAAGCCAGGGCCAGGTGGGACGACGTCAGGAACAGACACAGACAAACACAAGCCACGATGACCCGAGAATGGACAGACATACACAGAAACAGAGGACACCGATGGGACCCATGCAAAAGGAGTCCCAAACATGTCAATACGCGACGCCAAACTCCCGTCCCACCTGGTCCAGGTGAGCCCCGGAGAAGAGGGGTGGAGGTAACGCCAGATGTCTGTGACGCAACACGCATAAAAAAGATGGCTAAGCGAGGAGGAATTATCACTAGATACAGAGGCAGGAACTGGACCACGTCGGTCTCGAGCCCGGTCAAAGACGGAGTTAAAATCGCCAGCAAGGACCGTTGGTATTGAAGGGTCAATCTTCGAATGCAGGCCATCAAAGAATTGATCCCGTGCAGGGTTGCGATTGGGGGCATAGAGACAAACCACCCTAAAGACCTTTTCATGAAAAGAGAATTCACATTGCAAATAGCGACCATCAGCAGACCAAGAATTAAGAAGAGAGATACAAGGACGATAGAGTACGACGCAACAACAGGAATGGACAGAACCCGGAGCTAACACAGAAGAGAAACCAGACAAAGAAAACCACAAAGAACATTCAGCCCGAGTAACACAGTGCGTTTCTTGAAGGCAGACAACGTCAACCTTCACAGGGAGAGATCGCAAACACTGCACGAGACCAATCCTTTTAGACTGGTCCCGGATACTATTACAATTTAACGTAAGGATGGAAAGAGCCATCACAAAGCATGAAAGAAACATCGTGACTTTTTCTCAGCCGAACGACTTGCATTAACCCTAATAGCAGCCGAAGGGCCCACAGGCAATTGAGGAGTGCCCGGGGTCCTCTTAGCTGGACGGCGCCTAGGAGTCGAGGAGGTGGAGGGCCTTTTGCGTTGGCCAGAGGCCGGCGACATATTCACATCCTGAGAGTCAACAATGGAACCCCAGTCCTGAGGCTCATCTACATTAGGTAAGGTAGTATTTTCACTATTTGCATTAGGTTCGTTTGCAATTTCATTAACTAAGATAACTTCCCCATTGCCAGCGCTGGCCATATTGTTAATTATATCACTACTTGTATTGTTAATTATTTCACTACTTGTATCATTAATTATTTCATTATTTGTACTACTTAGGATATCACCATTGCTCAAAATACCCTGAACAACCGGCGAGGTGACACTAGCAACTTCATCCAACTGACTGAAGTGCTCGTCATACAATTTAACATCAGACTCCGAAGAGTCTATATCACTAGAGGGTACACTAGCACCTTGACCAGACACAACTACAATTGGGTCAACAACATCCTCATTTAAGTAACCTTGAGAATCAAGTGGGCCCTGCTAGGCAGGAGGAAAGACATCACCGCACTCCATCGCAGTGTCCACAGGCTCGGGAGGGGTGGGGTCA
Organism: Stylophora pistillata; assembly: GCF_964205215.1. Classification (NCBI taxonomy): domain Eukaryota; kingdom Metazoa; phylum Cnidaria; class Anthozoa; order Scleractinia; family Pocilloporidae; genus Stylophora; species Stylophora pistillata. The sequence continues at coordinate 5,680,208 of NC_142529.1, read as the reverse complement.
GCAACGTTAACATCCGAAGCAGAGTGGGCAGAAACTTCATTAACTGAACCAGTTGGAGGAGGTGGAATAACAACAGCCGCGTCCAATGGTTGTACCGCCTCATCACCAGCAGCTGCCACACTTGGGACAGTAGGAGCTGAGGCCTTGTTCCAGGCGTCGGGGCAAGTCCGAGCGAAATGACCTTCCTTGTGACACCTTAAACACTTGCCTCTATCAGGGCATGCTGCAGACTTGTGTCCAACCGCTCTACAAATATCGCAGCGGAGGGGCTGGCCACAGTACCAAACTTTACATCTAATCCCCTTGATTGACACAAACCGGGGGATTTCCTTAGTTCGTACCATCGTTACAATTCTTGAACCAGTGGAGACATCGGGCAAGCCCGGCCAAACCTGGTGCCTAACGCTTTTAACTACCCCATAACCTGACAGAACGGTAGCCACCGCATCATTTGGCTTTAAAATTTAAAGACTCACGGGTTCATTACGAATCAACTTAACGGCCTGCTCTCAGTTGGCTTGTTAGCTCAATTGGTTAGAGCGCTGCACTAGTATCGCAGAGGTCAGTGGTTCGAGTCCCGTACAGGCCTGATTTTTTTCAGGTCTGAATTTCGCTATTGCTTAAATAGCGCTATCTACTGCGAGGATCGTGCATCATACGTATCAAATACCGCAGTTCAATATATGATTTTCATATATTTATTCTATCTCATTTATCACTTTCACGGGTTCATTACGAATCAACTTAACGGCCTGCTCTCAGTTGGCTTGTTAGCTCAATTGGTTAGAGCGCTGCACTAGTATCGCAGAGGTCAGTGGTTCGAGTCCCGTACAGGCCTGATTTTTTTCAGGTCTGAATTTCGCTATTGCTTAAATAGCGCTATCTACTGCGAGGATCGTGCATCATACGTATCAAATACCGCAGTTCAATATATGATTTTCATATATTTATTCTATCTCAAAACCAACTATATAGTTTTTAAACCCAGACAGAAGAAATTTAACTCCAGCATTTCTCTCTCCTTTGGAGGTAAAACCCTACAACAAGCTAATGTAACTTAATTCCTTGGGGTCTATATTGACAATCATCTCATCTGGAAATACCATATCAGCTATGTATGTAAACAAATCGCTAAATCAATAGGTATTGCATTTAGGTCTCGCTTTTCCCTATCCTCTGCAACCAAGCTCACTTTGTATGACACCCTAGTTTATCCTTATATCGTCTATTGTAACTCCTTCTGGTCGTTCACATACGTATATCTAACTTAAATAGAATTTATTATTTGCAAAAGCAAGCTGTGAGGGCTATCACCAACTCAGACTATCGAGACCACTCTGCCCCTTTATTCTCCAAACTAGGAATTTTAGATATTTTCCAAGTCAATACGTTTGAAATCGCTAAATTTATGTTTTATTTCAAAAATAACTTATTGCCCCCATTGCTTCTCGATCTTTTTGTAAGGAAAAGCCAAATTCACAACTATGGTACCAGAACAGCCAGTAATTATGGAACGCATTTGTGCCGTGCAAATGTCAAGCAGTTTACAATTCTCTACCAAGGTCTTAAAATTTGGAACTCTCTCCCTATTTCAGTCACTCGTTCGTCAAACTTTCTCAAGACCTGTGATGCATGTCAGTTAGTGGGCAGACCTGACCCTCCAGAGCCTGTGGCAAGTACAGAACTACCCCCAGGACCCTGGCGTTCTGTCGCAATTGATTACATGGGACCGTTACCCACAGGTGAACACATACTAGTAGTTGTTGACTACTATAGCAGATATTACGAAGTGGCTGTTGTAAGGACAGTTACATCAGAGAAGACCATTGAGTGTTGAGAAACCATATTTGCCAGACATGGACTGCCTGAACTGCTCGTAAGTGACAATGGGCCAAACCTTGTCTCACAGAAATTCGAAGCGTTCCTGAAGGAGAATGGTATAAAGCATCGAAGTGTAGCAGCTCGATGAGCTCAAGCAAATGGCGAGGTAGAGAGACAGAATAGATCCATACTCAAAAGATTGCAATTGGCACATGCAGAAGGAAAGGACTGGAGAAGGGAACTGGTCCGGTATTTGGCTGTTTACAGAACAACTCCTCACCAGACAACTAGACAGACACCAGCATTTCTTCTGATGTGCCGACATCCAAGAACAAAGTTACCTGAATTGTCACAGCCATCCAATGGCGATGAAGAAATTAGAGATAGATATCAACTAATGAAATTCAAGAACAAACAGTATGCAGATTCTTCAAGAAATGCTAAGATAAGTGAGGTGAAACAAGGTGACTTTGTACTCATGAAACAGGATAAGAAGAACAAACTGTCCACCACATTTGAACCTCAACTCTACAAAGTGAAAGAGAAGAAAGGAAATCAGGTGGTTGTGTCTGATAGCGATAATCCCGCGAGAGTTTTGCACTGAAATTAAACACAACTGTAGTCAAGCAGCACCACCCTACTAATGATCAGCTCAGTGATACAAAGGTTAATCAGGAGGAAAACACCACTTCCGCTTCAGTTGAGATGGACGCAGCAGTCTACTCGGGAAGTAATGATTTCCAGGTGGGTCTACTAAGGCGTTACCCGCAGAGGATTTGCCAACCACCCGACAGATTGAACTTATAGAGACACTGAACACTCCAAGAACTATTCACATGGACATAATTTTTGTTTCATTTACGCCAAGGACTACGAAGATGTTACACCCACAATAAATATTTGTCTCAGGGGGAGACAAACACAAGAGGAGCAAATAAATACCTTTAGTTAGAAGTATTTCATAGTATGGCTTTATAAGCTCTCGGAGCTTTGAAGCCAATAAATACCATGCTCTTGGCTGAAAGCGGATAAACTTTGCTCTTGCAAATTCCTAAAGACTGTTTTTACAATGCTATTTTGCAAAATTTGAAATTGTTTCATAGTAATTTTCTTAATATGCTGTATCAATGACTACTTTTAAGTCTCGGCTGCTTCATACACATGCGGCCACTTTCAGCTTTAGAAATTGAAGGCCAAATGATTGAACCATGAACCATGGCGACTTCTGTAAGCAAATGTCTGTAATGGCTAAAATGCTATTGTAAGACTTATTGTTTCTTTCGTTAATAAACTAGCACAAAACCAGTATGTGACCCTGTATTAATTAGGAGTTGAAATATAATTTCCAGTGGTAGCCTTTAAAGGAGAAGTAAATGTAGTCCTAAGAGATTAGTAGAGGCATTGCTCAGACAAAACACCAAAAAAGATTTTTTTGAAGGGATTAAATTTTACACAACTCAAATATAATCTCTTGGGTGTTAAAAAACTGACTATTGCAACCACAGGCGTACGGGCAATATTTTGCCAGGGGGGGCGGTGAACCATTTGCCCAAAAAATTCTAGTTCTCGAAAGTTGCCCAAATTTCTACGAAACAGTCGTCATATGATACACTATCATTGACGTATATCTAAAACACGTTAAAACAAATAGCTGTCTCTGCTATTTCCATGGCCAAATATATCAGTCATACGATCCATGCCTTTCTCGACTACAGAGTTGGCATATTCCCTTTCATTGTTAATAAGTGCGATGTTACTAACACGTTGTTGCCCCATGGTGCTGCGGAGGTAAGTTTTCAATCTGCCCAACCCACTGAATGATCGTTCTGCAGAACATGATGTAGCAGGTATCACTGCAAGGATATGTACCACACCAGAAAACTCTGGGAACATATCAAATACATCATTCTCATGCATTGTCTGCAACATTTCTGAAACTTCCAGAATCTCCCCGTCGATTTTGTAAAATTTAGCAACTCAGGAGAAGCTTTCTTTATCTGGTGTGAGCAGGGCTTTTGCAATCCGTTCCATTTGCCCGTGTACGGCCTTTGTGGCTTCCCACCGGAATGACCATCGCGTGGTACTTAATGACTTCAGCGTCAGTTTTAGAGCCTCACCTTGTACGTCTGTGTCACTAAACAAGGCGTGTCGTTTGGGACTCGCTTCTAAAAAGCTGTACAGAGTCTGGAAAGTTCCCAGAGCGTTTCGCAACGGTCCAATCTGTGTCATAGTATCCTTAACGGCGAGGTTGAGCACATGTCCGTAACAGTGGACGTAGATACCGAGCGGGGAGCGCTCTTCCATTCTTTAAGCCATAAAGGACGTGGTAAAGCCAGTTAAATTCACATGAGACAGTGGTTGCCGAGCAGGTAACTCAGATCTTCTGAGAGTCTCGAGTGGATAATCTACAATATGATTCTAGAAAGTTACGCCAAAATTGACTCTAATTAATTCACGACTGGAAATTCTCAATGTAACTAGTGCAGTGCAACACAGACTGCACAGTGCCCCACAACAACAAAATTACAAATATGTATATCAACGTATGATCCCCTTCAAAAATAACTAGAAAGTGATCACGCGCTAGGCAACCAATGTCTCGCGTGAATTTCACTGCCTTTACAACGTAGGCTCGATTACCAGCCGCTGTTCGGGAAAATGAGCCCGCACTCATCCCTCCGAAGGGGAAGATCAAAGACTGGACCCCAGAGACGGTGAAAATCGAGCCTATTTAAAAAAAAAAAGCCTATTTAAAAAAAAAGAACGCAAACCTCAGGTTGAAACAGAAAATATCTCTTGGAAAAAAAATACACAGACACATGCAAGCTTCTTTAAAAACTAGCTTTGCCCAAATTTTTTTGTGCTGCCCAAAAAATGAGTTGCCCAAAATTTGGGTGGGCAGCCGCCCCCCCGGTCCGTACGCCTATGAATGCAACTTTCTGAAAAACAACAGTGGGATGGAAGATGAAACAAACTCATAGCTTCATTGCTACACAATTGTTTCAGAACGGTCTGACTGTTCGCTGAATGATTTAAAGTCTTATTTAAATTTGGAAAATGTCCTCATGCTTCCAAACTGAGCTAGGTACAATATAATAATAATAATCATAATGATAATGATAATAATAATGATAATATAAAAAAATAATAATATAATATTGATGTAAGAAATATCCAATCAAGCACCCCAAATGTAAACATCAAACTGAAAAAATATTTCTAATGGATTTCAAATAAAATAGTGCTCACCTGAAACCAGAGGAAGAAGAACAACGAGAAAAGCTACCCGGAAACAAAGCTCGAGATTAAATTGCGCCATGTATCGATTCATGTGTCACGGTGTATTTAATGCGATCACGATTGTTCTTCTTGACCGGCCATTTGTAACAAAACGTTCATTAGACAAAAGATATCTTTGATCCCTCACAATTCAAGCTCATCGTTATATAGTTTGTGGTAATATCGTCCGCGCTTCTTGCAAGACAATCACACTCTGTGTGGGCCGAGTTTTATCTTCCTGTAACAAGATGACAGGAGAAAAATATTTTTTAATACTTCCCAGAGTGCCCTGCGCTGTAGCTCATGTTTCAGCACTTTTCAGCTGATTTCAGCCTGGTCTAATTTAAATTGTAACTACTTTGCTTTAGATGGGCCCCTCGTAGTTCTCTAATGGTAGTCAGAATTAATTCTCAGTCCCATAGAAAGGGAAAAGGCAAAGGAAATCAAGCCAGCTAAATCATTATAATTGACTTCAAAATTATATCAGTGGCAAATAAAACCGCTCGACTAAAACGTAGTCAGGATTCTTTAAACATTATTAATCCCGGATGTTTTAGGGTTTCCGAGTGCAATTGCTTTCTTCAGACAAATCCTAAAAAATTTTATTGATAAATAATACTAGGGTGAAGAAAAAAACTGTCTTTGTGCGAAAGCTGCCGAAAAATCTAATTTTCATAGAATTATTTGAAAAGGCTCTCTTCGTACGTACTTTCGAGAAACCCGATCAGAATATTAAATGCTGCAAGGGTAGCAATCATCAGAGAAACTTCACAATGTAGTGCGTCTCTTAATGAATATTTTCATCTCCTACAATTAATGAGTCCGTCTTAACCTTGTCCGTGGATGAATTTTCCAGCTACGCCAGTTTTGTTAATATTCAGACGAAGGTACCGAAACTTTATTTTCATCCAGTTAGTGCGGCCTGGCTTTCTGAAACTCTCACTAATCTAAACATTAGGAAGTCAGCTGGTCCTGACGGAACATCTCTCCAGCTGCTTAAAATTGCCGCTCCAGTCATAGCAGGACCAATGAATAAACTTTTTAATTATTGTATTGGCATAGACGAGTGGTCATGCCAATGGAAACTTAGTAACGTCACCCCAGTTCATAAAAAAGACGACGGAACATCTAAGAGGAATTATCACCCCATTAGTGTCTTGTCAGTTATACCCAAGGTGTTTGAGAAACTAAAATTTGATCAATTATGCAGCGTTTTTACACCAGTCTTTTCGGACAATATGTCGGGGTTCCTGTGTGGGTATTCTTGCTGTTCCGCTTTATTGAAGCTAACTGATGATTGGCACCAGGCTCTTGACAATAAAAAGGATGTGGCGGTGGTCGCTGTTGACCTATCCAAAGCGTTTGACTCGATTTGTCATAAATTATTACTTGCAAAACTGAATGTTTACGGCGTTCACAATTCTTCCCTAAAGCTTACTCAGTCATATCTATCGGGCCGCTTTAAACAAATGGAATGTGACGGGAAGGTGTCAGACTGGCTGCCTCTTCTCTATGGAGTGCCGCAAAGGAGCCCTCTAGGTCCGCTTGTTTTAATATCTTTGTGAATGATGTCAATTACTCAGCTGTATCTTCTTCCCTGTATACGTTTCTACGCTAATGACATAACGCTCATGAGAGCCTCTGCACACTTTAATGATCTACACTGAATCAAGACATAGAGAGATTACCCTCTGGTTCACCGCAAGTTACCTGCAAGTAAACGCTGCTAAAACTTGGGCAATGACACTGGGGAAATCTCAACACCCACACAGTCTTTTTAGTGGTGACAAGTCCATCGAAATTGAACCACCTCTGAAGATTCGTGGCGTTGCATTGGACCGGAATTTGTCTTTCAAGCCTCCCGTTGCAATCTTGCTGAAAAAGGTGTAAGCTAGGGTAGCCGCACTACTGAGGATTAAGCCCTTAGTTCATTCAGACGTTGTGATTTCTCTTTATATAGCCTACGAGTTACCGCATTTGGAATACTAGCTGTTGCCCACTACTTCTGGGCATATCTAAAGCCTTGAAAAAGAACATCGAACCTCTACTAACTATGATCAAACGTACCAATCATAATGCGATCAAGACATTACTGAATCTAGGTAATTCGGCTTCCTATGACTTTTGCCCCCTGAGCAAGTTTTAATCTAGATGGCCCAAATTATATCTCCCAATTTTTTTTACACCTCGGTTGTCTAAATACAATTAATGAGGCAGTGGCTTAAATGTTGTACAGCCTCCATATAAATATAACAGCCTTGTCATGCACAACTCCCATTTGTACATGATTGCCCAAATATGGAAACAATTACCAGCTGTAACAAAATCCTCGACCACTTTGGCACAATTTCGTACTCGCCTGAATAATGGTAATTTCACAGGGTGCCAGTGCATGAAATGTATATTTTATCTATTTTTACATTTTTACACAGTTTTGGGCTAGTTTATACAAAAATAAATTGATATTTTTTACATTTTAATCAGTTTATAATTCGGATTACTCCATTTTAAACTATTTTTAATACATGTGATTAGATTTTTTAGTTTTTTTTTCAGAAGCAAATAGTTTCTCAGAAATGTTCACAAAATTACGAGGTACTTGATAGCTAGGTTTCTTTATACTTGTATATGTATAATTTCCATTTTATCTTTTTTTGTATTTTTAGTTTGTCGAGCGTTTTTAACATCAACCTCTGGCTTGGAGGATTCTGCAAACACATCCCATGCCTTCGACATTAAAGAAAGCAATCTGTATTCAATTCTATTCTATTGTACATCATGTCATAACCTTCAAACTTGCTTAGACACTACAAAAGAGTTTCTATGCATTAATTATACTGAACAAAAGAGCTTAACTCGTGCTCGTCTGCTGCAGTCCTTACCAAGCAGAGATTAGTAGTAACATAGCTAAGGCTACAGAAAGTCTGGGTCATGCTTTAATCCTCGACTAAATGTAAAGTTGACAGCAAGAACAGAATGCACTATTTGGTTACAGGAATCCTGCAATGCCTTGAAGTGTTATTGGTCGAGGTATATTCACGTTACAAACTTAATTTTCTTGTCAATAAAAAGCTCAAGCTAAAGAGTCTTCCGCGTGGTAGGTTTCCCCACCTTAATTTGAATTCAAATTTTTAATTTATAACACTGACTCTAACGGTACATATGGATTAGTTCACATTTGATAAGACGGAATCGTCAAACCAAGTCGACGAAGTTATACGTGATTGTCTTTTAAGAGGTTTCGTATTGTCTGGGAACCTCACCCAAAGTTATAAATTTAACTTACCCCCCATCCGATGGTTATAACTAATAGTTAAAATCGAACCGGCTGTACATTTCAAACACATAAAAAGCAAATAAAAAAGATAGAATTACACAGATACAAGTAAAATATAAGAAAGGTTTAAGAAATGAATTTTGAATGAAGGAGGAAAACAGTTGTAACGATTTCATTTCATTGACAAATACTCTTTTAGCTAGACTAGAACAAGAAGTGTGTCACGAACCGAAGTACTATTTGGATGTTGCCGTACGTCTGTTCCGTTTTTGATCACAGGTGACGTTAAAATGCAATCAGGACAAAACAGTGGCTCACGAAGTGCAGCCGAGCGTGGCACTGACGTTCTTAACAAAATTTTCGGACGTCTTCTGTGACTTATTGCAGAACAGACACACAGCAACATGGAATCCAATTGTCTTATGCAATAAAGAACCAGGATGTGACGTCATCTATGCACCTGCTCTCCTTTACATTACACATACAGAATGAGTATTTAATTAAGCTTATTATATGAAACAGGATGGATGCTCTGAACTAAACAGATACAAAATAGGTTTTGGGAATATCATATTTCCTCATACACTTCTTCCTTTAGTTTCCCACCATTTTCTTTCTGAAGCACCATATTATAATAGGCGGGGTTTTCGGTTTTTTTTTTCTATAACGACAGATACTCAAAAGGAACACGAGACTTTTAGTTGGAAGGCCTGGGTTTAAGTTCCATATATGTGTTTGGATCTGAAGGTTGTTCCTTACTTGACTGTTGATCAGGTGAAGATTTGACGCCATTAAAGTCAATTTCTTCTTTATTCTGTATCCATTTATTAGGAACAGCTCGCGATCGGCTTTGCTGCCATATCAGCCCACAAATTTTAACGAGCAACACGAACACAGTAAAAGACAATGCGATGAGACTGGCAAGTAAGATGCTTTGTGTATCTAGTAAAAGAAAAAAAACAACTTTCGAAGCAGCTATCAAACACTGAAAACTGCTTCGTTACTTTGTTTCGATGCATGGATGTGTTACTTAGGGTTGATTTATCCAAAGGAATACGACGCTTTTTTTATCCACGAAACATGAATAAAATTTCAAAATTTCTGTTGTGTCGTCTCTTGGTCGTACCTCATTGTATGCCAGAAATTTTAAACGCCTATTAACTCGAAATCTTGTTATCAAGTCACTTATATGACCTCTAGAAATTTCGGAACCAACTAATAAGTGAAACAGAGATATTTTAGCCTTGAGCCCTCTCGATCTCAACATTGATGCATATAACTCTGTTTTGATTTAGTTACAACCTGACAGGCCAATTTTGATGTACGGAATGATCGACCTGGATCGTACACTAAAAAAATTTTCTAACTGGAGAAAGAGAATGTAATTCACACTGAACAACTTCGGTGTATGAGACCACTACATTATTTTGCTTTTGATACATACAAAGACCTGCTTAAAACTGTCTAAACAGCCGTAATTGGAAGCCTAAAACTGCAAACCGGACTTGAACTTGAAGTTCGAAGCTCTTAAACTTGTTGAAAGATAATTTTGATCACGTTCAAAATGTGAGAAAAAATATCTTCCTTCACTATTGAGCAGGGTGATTTCATATGTTGAGCCAAACGCATTTGTAACGTGACACACATACTCCCCATAATCTTCTCCAACCTGTGGCGTGATAATGAGATGGTTATAAAGTAATTTGATGTTATCACCAGTTGGAACCTAGCCATCTTCATTACAGGAATAGCTAAACGGAAAGTTACTAGTCGGTAATTGTGTAGTGACTGATTACTTGAGCAAGTGAATCTCCGCTACAAGCATGGCTAAAACTGTACATTAAAATGATGCAGGTTTATGTCAAATGTGTGTGTTTTTTCATTAAATAGAAAAAAAGACAACAACAACAACTAAATACATTGAAATGCTATAGCACGAAAAAAAGAATTAATGAAATAAGTGAGATATGGCGTATCGGAGTCGACCACATACTTTCATGAAAACATTTATTCTGTAATATATAACCATCTTATTCCTTCTGTACATTTCAGTTACATAAATACTTGCTTTGAATAATCTTTTCCAAGCATATTCTTTGCTCCAAAAATACTCCGTTACCTAAAATCTTTCATCGCGTTCAAAAAGTCTATTACCTTAATTCTGTTATGTCATCTATAAATACCTTAAATAATATTTAGCCGACTTAAAATTACTCAATCACTTTTTAAGGTAAAAACCTGACTGCGATGTAATTTAAAGTCTCGACCGCCCATAAGAAACTACGGAGTACAAAATACAGACTAAAAACTGTCATAAAGTACGGGAAAAGGTAGGGTTCCATAATGGATATTACACACGAGGCTGAAACACCACGTTTGCTGTAGCTAACACAAGCTCATTTTCATTCTTTACTTAGTTGATGTCTTATATGATGTGTTCTTCCTCGGGCAGAGCTAAGTGAAAATTTGACCTCAAGGAGAGAAAGAGAAGCAGCGAAAAATCTTCCTGTCGCGAGAGGCGGAGGAGAACTTCTATCTGTTACATATGGTATTCCGGTAATTGGCTTAAATGTTGGTTTCCAAGTAGATTTTGGTAAGAGAAAGTGAACACGAATCACCCTGCATAATGGACTCTTGTAGATCCCTCCTCTTTGAAGAGTTAAAAAATTCTGCAAAACACTCAAAAACACAAACAAAGAAAAGCAACAACAACAAACCAAGGCAATGAAGCACGATACCATAAGAGAATGAAGATTTCGTAATATTAAATCAATGAGGACAAGACGAAAAAACATATTGCTTCGTAAGACTGCAAGGCCTCCAAGAATCGGTGAAATCGGACTTTCATTACGTGGAAGTTTACTTGGCTATCATATTTAAGAGAGAAAACCTTTAGTGAACATTTTTGACCGTGACAAATGAGGTTCACTGAAAGCAGAAAAGCAGAAATTAAAAATCAAATAAATAATCCCTGAGAGTTAATAATTTCCAAGTAACTACAGTGCAGCTGACCTGGATTATTAAATCGTGTTGTTCAATTAACTGCTGTATTGTCCTCCCTGATTCAGTCTCGTACTTTTTTCTTTCGCTGAAAAAATAAAAACGAAAACTCCCACACCGAAAAAAAGATTCTGAATAGATCACTTCTCTCCCTCTCCTCCCTGCTTACTACAATCTCCAGAAAATGAAAATAAAGAAAGGAAAGAATGATAAAAGAACAAAAGAAGACAGGAGAAGAGATTGAAGGAGAAGGGAACAAAGGACCTTTTTCCTTACGAAATCTTTAGCAAAGAAAATTTGAAGGTGGTTTAGAAGTAATTAACTTGCGAAAAAAATATAAGACCACTTTAACGAATCCTACGAGTTCGGTAAAGTAGCCTCCATGGGAAGTCATGAACGGTTATTTCAAGGAGTTCATTGACATTTAAAATGACCATTTCATCATCAATAAAGCTGTGAAGTTTTTAAGTTCAAAGGATAATGGATTTTCAAGCAGCCTGAGCAGCCCCTTGAACTATTACCACTTTGACAAGTTGTAAAGTGAACACGCGTTCTGAAGTCACCAATCACTTTTCAATTGAAATAAATCACCACTTTGGAGATCTTTCTAAAGTGGTTACTTGCGCAGCATCCAAGAGGTCTATATACAGGCTCTTGGTAGGGGTCACCTCATTCATTATGCTGCTCTTACAGGATTGAAAAGACAATGAACTGTAACGGACAGAATCGTGCTTAATAACACATTTCCAGACAAACAAATGTATAATTTATAAATAATTGCAATGTAGGGGACTCTTACCTGGACTGATTGTAATTTTAGCAACTTTGCTGCCTTTCCCTTCTAAGATTACCTGTAAAAATACTCAAAAATGTAAACCGTAACTGCTCCTTACGATACAAACAATACTACTGTCTCGTGGTATATACATGACTTCTTACATTATGGGATCTATTCTTAATAATAATAATAATAATAATAATAATAATAATGATGAAAATAAACAATTTTTAATAGAAGAGAGAAATAATAATTATACCTTTATTTAGACACGATAATGTCTAAAGCTGAACAGCTTGTGGAGTCGTGTGTAAATCCAAATAAACTCTAAATTAAATAAATTCAAATGATGATGGTTTCTAAGGAGAGGGGAAAACCGAAGTACCCCGAGAAAAACCCCTCGGAGCAGAGTAGAGAACCAGCAAACTCAATCCACTTATGACGCCGGGTCCAGGAATCGAACCCGGAACACATTGGTGGAAGGTGAGCGCTCTCACCACTACGCCAACCCTGCTCCCCTAAAGATTTCCTGGAAAAAAAATCAGTAGTTCCAGTTGTACAAGTTATCAACGTACGGCTGCTTTCTCTTAGGTTAAGCGTCAGATCGTTCGAGCTGCAAAAAGCGAGTAAAACCAATTAAAATAACTGGTATACTTACATCCTTCGTTTTAGTCAAAGCTCTTTCATACACAATGTAATTCTCTCCGCTTTCAAGTATTTCATTTTTATAATTTGAAGTTTTTTCACCGTCACCAACAGTAAATTTCCAAGGTTTTTCAATCACTGGTAGATTTTCTATCTCAGCAGCGATATAAAAGTTCAATTTTTCTTTGTTTGCATCACTAGAAGCTTTCAGTTGCGAACCATAATCGCCCGGAAGCTCTTCAACATCATCCGCGACTTTCAGAACAATGACCTGGTAAGCACTGAAAGATAAACAACGAAAAGCATTTACATTTAACACTCATCTTATTTTTGATTTAATATATCTAAAATTGGGTCCACATAGGAGACAAAGTTCACACCCGGCCTCTAGAGCTTATCTCTCGCTCTGTAACCTTACATAGAGTTACCCCAGTTATAGAGTGTTGACTCAAGAGATCTCATCGCCCTTGTTGGAGGCGGCAATTAAAAACTATGAGGCCGATACTATGAGAGGCATATAAATCTCCTGAGACTAGATAAGCGTTTCTTTATAATAACTGTCATGTGCCTTACTTCGTAAACGAGCCTCTTTACCTATTAGTGTAAGTCACACTCTTTTGATTTAATTACCTTATGGGGCCATTTTCTTGTTCAACAGGCCACAGATAAATATCAACAGCTGTCCCAGAAACCTCAACATCGGTCATATTAAGTGGTAAAGGGGAATTAGGAGCTGACAAAGAAAAAAATATATTTTGTATCATTATACGACTTGCACCCATTGGTATATGTACGTGTTGGCGAGACAGGATTGAACATAGATAATACTCATGATCCATTTCCTAACTCAGTTAATTACTTGGGATTGATTCATATCAATTGGAATCGATCTCCAAGAGTTATCTCTTTCACCGAAATGTTTTGTAAGAAATATCTACATACTCACCCATGATGTGTGTTGTGATGTAGACACTTTTGGTTGCAGTTTGTCCACAGTCGGAGAAGCCATAAATCTCGAATTTGTATGAAGTGCCTGGAAATAAACCTCTCACTGCATACGTTGTTGAATTTGTTTTTTGCGTGCCAACATGTTTGAAGCTTTTATCGTAAAACTTTGTACCATTGTAATTCACCTACACGATGTAAAACAACAGGTTTAGATGAAGCATTTCTTAACATTCACATTAAATAACACCGAATCACCACCTATCGGTGCCATAAAATCAAGCGCCAACAAGGATCAATCATCGTTGTGCTAAGTTTTTCAAACTGCATTGCTCTTGAAATCCATACAAAGAGATACTGAAGCTGATGATTTGAGATTGTTCCATTTCAAATTTGATGAAGTGTTGAGTTTTTTCCTTTTGGTAAAATACATGGAATTAAAAAAATTAAATATAGGACACAACTTAACCAAAATATATCATTTGAAGCAAACCCAGGGTCCTGTGGTAGCCACTAGTTCATGAAAATTTTACTTCTCGAAATGAATTTTGATTAATGCAAATATTTGTAGATGAAAATACCTCCAAAATTTCCCTTTGAAGTCAAGCCAGGTTAATAATTTTGAGGAAAATGAAATAAGGAAATTAAAAATGATAGGATTTTTCGCGTTTGACTCGAAATCATTATTACCCTGTGTTTCCCAAACTTTTTAATAAGTTGCTGCAACCCTTCTGATCAACCCCTACCTTGCAAATCACCCCATTAAAGGCTTACTTACCCAATGTCTGCACCATTACAGGTATACTGTAGGGTCCAGGCCCCGCAGTAGTGTAGCCTCTAACAGACACTTCGTACTTGGCACACAAAGAGAGTCCAGTCACGAGAACATAAGTTGTGGTTGCGTTAATGGTTGAATAATAGCCAGACTGGATCCCTCTACAGTTTTCCAGCACACTGAGCCTAACTTGATATCTTATGATATTTCTATAGGCCACTTCTTTTGGTAGTCCAAGCCAAGTTATAATAATTTTTGAGGAGTTCACAGCAGAAGAAGATACCTCTTGTGGTCCACGACTGGGCTCTATTTGACAAACACGAAAAACAGTCTTTATCAGGTAAATGTACTCTTGGATGAAAAGCTAAACCAACGTGCAACAGAATGACACAACAGTATTCCTAAAATGTTACTCATAAATACACCCTGTGACGGATAATTCAAGATTACGGCTCAAAAAGAAAAACAAAACAAATCAAAACAAACAAAAAGAAAGAAAAAGAGCAAAGACAAACAGGTTACTATGCTTAAAACATAAATACTCATACTTGTGATAAAAGTTGAGTTAATCAGTAATTCATACTTTACTGTATTTAAACACGTATCTTACAGCTCTGATGGATTAAGTACACTTGAAGATCGAGTTTTCTGCAGTGCAATATGCAGTTTTTTTATGGTAAAAAAGTCAAATCAAACGGGCAAAAAAAGCAATTAAAAATCGAATCATTTTCAAACACGAACAAAGATCACCACGATAAAGTCACTACTACATGTTGTAATACATATGAATGCGTTTAGGTGCATAGCAAGTAGCATCAAGGTAAATATAAAGAACCCACTGTATTCTGTGGTAGTTACAGTTATCGTCCCATTTGGTCCAGGTTTAATAGTCACAGCTCTGACATGAAACTGATAAGTCACTCCACCAAACACATCAACTGCGTGACTCAATGCATCTTTGTCTAATCCAGAATCCTTTTTTGGCGCACCTCCATCGTGACTGTTAAACAAAGTGTAACTTCTAATAACTCCATTTGGTTCTGCAGGCTTGCTTCAGGACAAGGTTATTCTGGGACCATGTAAATTGCTAGGTGGCACATCAACAAAAGAAAAAAGACGTAGGTGCACTGGGAACTGGAAGAACAAAGATACTCTGCTTATTAAAAGAAGAATGATACAGAGAATCGTTACATGCATGTTCATTAAAGCATGTTGTAGTGTATTGTAAATTATTAAAAACTAGATCATTGGATAATGCAATTTAAGACTTTTTATTGGCTTAGCCATTATGGTATATCAGCCAATATACCATAATCTACAAATATGGCAAGCGTACGTGTCAGCTTAAATTTAAAAGGGAGCTAAAAATTTAATATAATTTAATAATTTAATTTAACGTTTTTAATAAAACAATTATTCCACTCGCGCTTGTTGGATATGAGATGATTATAGCCAACTCGGCGCTACGCGCCTCGTTGGCTATCTATCATCTCATATCCAACGCGCGCTCATGGAATAATTGTTAATTGTAATATAACAATGTACTTCTCCTTCACTTAGGTGTGGTATTGGCTTTTTCATAGGGACAATCTAAAAATTGGATTAAAATTAAGCTCATCTGAGTGACTGAACAACTCAAGTCATGAAAGCAAACTTCTAAGAGCTGATTATTCGCAAGGCATGTCGAAGAAGAAGATATTTTTAATACCGGCCTGAAGTCCAAACTTGAAAGCCAACACCCTAAGTCAGTCATTAACATCGCCTTTATGTCAGCAGGTATTATTGAAACGATTATTGAAGTGTGAGTTAAAGCACTTCCGATTCTCCCCATCTTCCATTGTTGTTGTGAAAACAGAAGAAGTGTTCAGTTCATTACCAACAGAGGTGAACGCCAACACTTGAAATTCATATTCAGTGTATTTATCAAGGTTGGTGACTCTTTTTGTTGTTTTTCCATTGTCAATAGTCAAGCAGGTTGCTAAACCTGAGCTTTTCTTTTTATAGAAGAGTTTATATCCTCTGATTATTCCGTGTCTGAAGTCCTCTGGTGGTAAATGCCATAATGCTATAATACTTGTTGAAGAACGCCTGGTACAGTGCGCCTGGTTCTGTGCGCCTGCTAAGACTGAAGGCAATCGTCAGCGGTCACCCTTGCGCAAATAGTGGACGCTAAATTGACCAATGGAGGTGCTTTAATTGAGCTGTGTTAGTAAGTAGTTAACCCTCATTTTAATGATAAGACATGAAACTTTAGGCAGTGAAGATTACACCCTTATCCTGGACGGAAGTACTTTTTGTTCGTTTGTTTTTGGTTTTTGGTGTTTTTTCGTTATTTGGAATTAGCGGATGACGTTTCATTTAAATACCCATATCTCTTAATAATGGTGGTAAACCCATGTCATTGAGTAGAAAACAATTACGTATCCTACAAGAACAGATGTAGTTGAACTATGCCCAGTTGATAATACCGTTTTTCAGTACTGAAATCAGATTAAAGAG
Source organism: Stylophora pistillata (assembly GCF_964205215.1). NCBI lineage: Eukaryota > Metazoa > Cnidaria > Anthozoa > Scleractinia > Pocilloporidae > Stylophora > Stylophora pistillata. The sequence continues at coordinate 5,663,189 of NC_142529.1, read as the reverse complement.
TCATTGTGTAGTGTAAGGTTATCTCGCAGCTTGAACCGAGCACCAAGAAATCTAAATCTAAGCGATCCATCTTTACCACTAATCTATCGCTAAGTAAGAAACTGCAAAAGTCAGCGTAAAGTAGGGTAGCTTACACGCCGTCAGTTTCGCAAATGGTTGATTCCTCTTTTAACATTTTATTTGCAATCATGCACGCTCTTTGGAATGGACGATACCACAGATGCTCTAGTCAATGCCTGCTCTACATGTTCAAACCGTCCTCTGATCATTAAAATGAAATGAGGCCTAAATAAAGCGATTAACAGACTCATCTTAAGGTAAAGGACAGGGTCAGCAATGGCGAAAGAAAGTCACCTAAAATGAGGAAGGTTGGCGGATCCACGTGGTAGTGTGTATTAGATGGGATAAAAAAAAAAGGGTTTCCGAAACTGTGCAGCCTGGAAACTATATTATCATACTACACTGAGGTCGCTTAAAATCACAAAGTTTTTCTACCATTTAAGGATTGCCCATCTATTCTTGTTGAAATCAGCGAGTTTCATTTGGTTTTAGCCAGCTTGATATTGCCCTTTCTGTTATAACGCGATGTCCTAAGCGGCCGGGAAAGAAGGAACAGAACTTAAGGGACGGTATAGATGGGGACCGTGAGAGGAATATAATACATCAATCTATTGAATACATTTGCGTGTCGGAGCGATGAGGTTTGGTTGCTGTAGTGGGTCTTGAAGTCGTTTGCAGTGAGTCCGATGCACGAATTCGCCAAGTTGTTGTCTTTACGTGTAACGGTAGCTTGGTAGATAACATATTGTTAGAGGCAGTTTCCGTTTAGTGGGCATGAGTTTTTCTGTCGGCAGTTGCATTTCTTGTTATTATTAGCGGTAGCGTCGGTGGTTGCGGCGGCAGCATTAGTCTTTACGTGGAAAATCAGGACTCTTATTGTGGTTGTCAATGATTTGTTTTGTCAAGTTGTTCATGCAGCTGTAACTGATCTTGATTGTGTTTCTGTTGGAGATTTTGCGAAGCTTATGGTCTTAGGGGAAGTGTTTGTCTATCAGCGCGAGGATTTTATGCCCGATGTTAGTGCTGGTGTTCTCGCTGAAAGGTGGGTTGTACCAGAGGATGTTGTTGCGTCGACGCTACTTGCGCCGTTGCGTGCGCGTTGGTTCATAGCAAAGTTTGTAGCTGTATCCACTGTCGTCTAGCGCTTTCTGGTAGGCGGGAGTTGCTTGGTCGGAGGAGGCTTTGGCGGATGAGAGAGATGATAAATGTCTGTTAAGACTGGCTGAGATGTTCTTTGTGGCTATCGGTGGGTGGTTGCTCTCGTGGTGGACTTAGGCTTTGTGTATGGTTGGTAGGTGTTTTGGTTGAGGTTAAATGTGACGACTGGAAAGTTGATCACTTGTTTGTTGGCTTCTATGGTGATGCGGAGTCCTTTGGCGTTAAATGTGCGGCATATCTCTTTTTTGATGTTTTTAGTGCCCCTAGGTATAGCGTCAATGGTGGCAAGTTCGTCATCTCGGTATAGTCCAACATTTATTTTAAGATTCTGTAGCTGGGAGAGGAGGAAGTTTCCGACAAGTTCACAGGTGTCAGCACCGTCATAGCTGCCTATAGTTACGTCAAATGTAGTGTTACCTTTTTTTGCCAGGTTTGCTGTTTGTAGGTTAAAGGAGCACTCTGATGAAACCGCCCTATAATTTGAAAACCCTGAAAAATTCAGTTAGTTCATTATAATATGAATTTTTAGCGATTGATGAAGCCTTTTCAATAATAATTTTAGTTGAAAGTCAATTGTAGGGTGAGAAATTACGATTTGAAAACCGTTCCGCCATGAATTTTCGTAATCACTTGCCACTTCCCTGACTAAAGAAGACTGGCGCGAGTTTGGAGATTACTCATTTGACGTGCCTTACTCGTGGCTAGTTTTCAAAAAATGTGTTTTGATCGTATATATTGCTTTTTATAACACTAAGACTAAGACTATTTCACTAAATTTCACGAGGTTTCCGTATAGAAAAAAGTGTGTTGGGTAGTCTACGTCACAATGGGAGTGACCGCTGACCGAAGATGAGTTGCCCGTGATTACGAAAATGAATGGCGGAACGGTTTTCAAATCGTAATTTTTCGCCCTAGAATTGACTTTCAACTAAAACTATTATTGAAATGGCTTTATCAATGGCTAAAAGTTCATATTATAATGAAATAACTGAGTTTTTCGGGTTTTCAAATTATAGGGCGGTTTCATCAGAGTGCTCCTTTAAGCGCGTATGCAAGGTCCCACAATTAAGAAAATAGGATACCTAATCAAACGTAAAATATTAGGTATGAAGAACATAATGGAAAGACAATACTTCTGAACTCGCGACGGTATTCTGTTCCAAGCTGCGTTGCGGGCATAACGCAAGCCAAGTAAATGTGTGTCGAATGTTTAACCAACTGAAGCCTTGCGACAAGCCTGGCTAAAACTGTACATCGAATAAAAGCAGTTTTGCCTTTGTCTGGTTTAAAAAGAGAGATGGTCTACCGCGATCAGACACTCCTTTTTGTGAAAACATTTTATCATCTACCATTGACAACTATTCTGTTGCTTCTTTACATTTAGAACCTATTTAGATGTTATTGCCTTGCAACAATCTCTCCCAGCATTTTCTCCTATCTGTAAATAATCTGTAATTTAAAAATATCTTGAGGAGTGAAAATAATCTATCATATTCTATTCTTTTATCTACAAACACCCAACAATAATATTCTGTAACCCAGCTTTTTTCAATTGCTTTAACGAGAGCAAAGCAATATATTGCTTTTATAGTTGAAAAGAATTTACTGTGCATAAAAAAAATATGTTGAAAACACTCCCAACGTCCAATAAATGACTAAAAAAATAGAACATTTAGTATTTAAGAAGTAATTTATGAGTGACGGAGATATCAGTTTGTTCAGCTTTGTTATGGTTTACATTTAATGGCTCTTATTTTTCCTAGTGGTTAAGAACACGTAACCTTAATTTGAATTCAAATTTTCATTATGTAACACCGACTCTAGCGGTATATATGGATTAATTCACATTTGATAAGACGGATTTGTCAAGCCAAGTCGACGAAGTTATATGAGATTGTATTTTAAGAGATTTCGTACAGTTTGGGAACCTCACCCAAAGTTATAAGTTTAATCTACCCCTCATTCGACGGTTATAGTTAATAGATAAAATCGAACTGTACATTCCAAACACATCAAAAAGCAAATAAAAAAGATATAATTACACAGATACAAGAAAAATATAAGAAAGGTTTAAGAAATGCATTTTGAATGAAGGAGGAAAACAGTTGAAATGAATTCATTTCATTGCCAAATACTCTTTTAGCTAGACTACAACAAGAAGTGCGTCACGAACCGAGGTACTGTTTGGATGTTGTCGTACGTCTGTTTCGTTTTTGATCACAGATGAAGTCAAAATGCAGTTAGGACAACAGTGGCATACGAAGTGCAGCCCAGTGTAGCACTGACGTACCTAAGAAATTTCCTCTGTGGCTTATTACAGAACAGACACACGGCAACACGGAATCCATCTGCTTTATACAATAAAGAAGCAAGATGTGACGACATCTACGCTCTACCAATTGAGCTAACAAGCCAAGGGGAGCAGGCCGTTAAGTTGATTCGTAATAAACCCGTGAAAGTGATAAATGAGATGAAATGAATATATGAAATTCATATATTTTGAACTGCGGTATTAGATACGTATGATGTGCGATCCTCGCAGTAGATAGCGCTATTTATGCAATAGCGAAAATCAGACCTGAAAAAAAATTGAGCTAACAAGCCAGTTGGCTTGTTAGCCCAATTGGTAGAGCGCTGCACTAGTATCGCAGAGGTCAGTGGTTCGAGTCCCGTACAGGCCTGATTTTTTTCAGGTCTTATTTTCGCTATTGGATAAATAGCGCTATTTACTGCGAGGATCGCACATCATACGTATCTAATACCGCAGTTCAAAATATATGAATTTCATATATTCATTGCATCTCATTTTTCACTTTCACGGGTTTATTACGAATCAACTTAACGGCCTGCTCCCAGTTGGCTTGTTAGCTCAATTGGTAGAGCGCTGCACTAGTATCGCAGAGGTCAGTGGTTCGAGTCCCGTACAGGCCTGATTTTTTTCAGGTCTGATTTTCGCTATTGCATAAATAGCGCTATCTACTGCGAGGATCGCACATCATACTGTGATGCTTTGTTGTGCTCTCCAGGGTTATCAGCAGTTAAGGTAAAAACTGCCTCTTTACAGGTTCTTCCAAAGCGAATTTTTTACGGTTTCTTATATTAAATATGAGCTAGAATGTATCGTCCCTTCCCGCGTAATCTCATATGTTATTTAAAATTGTACTTCAGCTGTTCTTCTAGAACTTCAACTGCTTGTATTAAATTAAGTCTGCTCTCTCTGACTGGTAATCGGCCTTTATTGTTTTCATGCGCTCGAATTTTCAAAAAGCGAAAAGAACTGCCGAGGTACTTGTTTGACATTTTGAAAACAGGAGTAACAATATGGAGAAGAGCTGGTTACCTCTGCCAACTTAGGAATTTAATTATTTTTCTAAAATCTTTTGTGACCTAAAATTGTTATTTATATTAACCATTTTGTTCTTTACACACTTCCTACAGGGTTGCTGAAGAATCAAGAGCTTCTTCAGTTACCTCTCATCTCCTTTATTCTGACGAGCTAAAGTTTTGTTTAAGCGTTAATACAGTAGGGAGAAATTCCATTCCAGTCTTTTTTTTAGGGCTAAAGCGCTATTCCGCAGTGACCGATGACCACCCCTCTTAAGGCTAAGTAAAGGAAGTGGTTTCTTTTTTCCTTTGTTAAGCCCAGTTTTCTTTTATCCCTTTTTCACTTTGTTCTCTTTTGTCCAGTGATAGTGACGTCTGCTGATAATGTCCACAGCTGAGAGATCGTCCTCAAACTTTCGCATTTGCCCTCTAAGCTTCGCCCCTATCCCAAATATTCATTATTCAAACGAAACAGTAACTCAGCCGCGGACGTTATCGGTCGACCTACCAGCTGCCTGTAGGAGTTTCTTTACTAATATGACCTCGCCACAGCAAATTTAGAAAACTGGGTCTTAAACACTTTTTTGGAGCAAAGAAAAGTTGACTTTTTGTGTAAATGTACAGTTTCTGGGGTGAAATACAGGAAGGTGATAGCTGAGTGAACTGATTTATGCTGGAATTGGCATAATCCATAATATACCATCATTATGTGTTCTTACCTCATTATGCATACAATTCTTTGATGAAAAACACCAGAACATCTCCCCGACTTTGTCTTCGAATAGTACCGGGTTAAATGGGAGTCTTTGTACTAAATTACCTAGCTAAAACTACAGGTATAATAATTTCCAAGAGTTCTTTAACTTGAAATTAAAGCAAATGCTACCACCTGATAGCTTTACAGAAACAGTCGTTTCAGACTCTCTGTTTGTTTGCTGAATAATTTAATGTTTCAACTGACTTTTGTAAATTTCTCTTTGCTTCCGCACTGGGCAAGTTACAAAACAATAAAGGTTTTCAACTTTCCCGTTCGTTGTAAGATGATATTTTTATGAAAAATATGCGGAAGCTGGAGTAGCTCTCCTATCTTTTTGGTATTGATGCTGTCTGTATTGGCGTTTAAGTTGCGATGGTGTGCGGAAGTCTTTGGACCGGTTATTTAAACAAAGTTTAGCTGTTGTTTAACAAAACCGCGTTCTACACTACCTTCATTTAAGCCAAACCTTTTATCTGAACGTTTACTTTTTGTGAACAGTGACAAGAGGGCCGAAAACTAACAGTCGAAGGACATTTGTCCAATCACTTAGTCAACCTTTTGATAGAGAATACCTGAGGCCCATTGTTAAAGTAGTACTGCGGTTTGGGTTAGACCTCGTTGGAATAGCAGGCATTTAGGCTTCAGGATTCAAACGTGAAAGATGTATACAACCCTTTTCGCTAAATTTGATTATCAAAATTAAAAAAAAAATGCTGTTGATGCTGTCTGCATTGGCAATTAAGTTGCGATGGGGTGCGGAAGTCTTAGGCTTTAGAACTTAAAGGTGAAAGATATATCCAACTAATTTCGCTTAATTTAGCAATTAAAATGATAAACATACGTTATCAGTAGATTTCAAATGATGCGGTGCTCACCTGAAGCCAGAGGAAGAAGTGCAGCGACAAAAGCTACACGGAAACAAAGCTCGAGATGAAACTGCGCCATGTTTCCATTGAGTTTGTCAGGGTATGCGATCACGATTGGTTTGCTTAATTGAGCGGCTATTTGAACAGAAAGCTCATCCGACAAAAGATGTCTTTGTTTCTCACTATTCAAGCTCGTCTCAGAAAATTGTGGTTGTCAATCAGTTTATGTTGATTTTTAAATGATGATACATTTAGCTCTCTGTAGTATTTATAGTGGTTACACGAGTGGATGTGTAGGTCGGTTGGTTCGGCAGTTTGAATTTCACCCTCTAATGCTATGGATGTAGCAGTAATACTTCTACTATTGAGATTTTCAGAAAATCTGAGTACCTTTTATAACATACCCAACACAACGTACGCTCTGATCGGGCGATTCAGTGTCTATTTGCTAATGGGTGTTTGCTGCTGACGTGAGCAAATGCATCGACTTGTTATCGATGTATGAGTTAGTAGGGAACTTTAGCATCACGTTTACGGCAAACGGCGAACCTGAGGAGGTCACGTGACCACCGCTTTGCCGTCACGTTTGCAGTTTGCGGTTCCAGTTTCGACGGGAAAAAGGCGCTCTAGCCGTAAGTGATTTACGGGAAGGCTTTTTGGCCCCTTATCAAAACCAACTTACGTTTGACACTTTTAGTAAGAATTTTCCACCATTTATGGATCCAAATGTCGTTTTTTTTGTGATTAAAAAAACAATGTATTTTGCATGATCTAAATGGAAGAAAGCCGAGTGGCGAAAGAACTTGAAAACAAAATGGCGGCTCGAAGTTCCTAAACATGTGCATGCAAAGAAACACAGTTATGGAGTTCTGTATCAATGTATGCCTTCTTCCATTTCTAGAAAGTGCCTTTTAGATAGCCAAACACTTGCCAAGAGGTGATGCTGGCGACCGAAGCGGCCCAGCGAAGGCCAAAATGTCCCGCTGATTATAAGGAAATTCCGAGGGTACTTTCCCCTTTTTTTTCGGAAGACAAAAAACCCGTCGTGCTCTCAGGGCGAGCTTGTAGAGAAAGGATGAATGGCCTTATCTCAAAATAACTTGAAGAAGATAAAAAGGCTCTTAAAAGGTAGGCTTTTCCCGCCAAAAGACGTCAAAGCCATGCTAAATTCAATTTTGGTGACGACGGCAAACGGGAAACCTCAAACCGCTAGCAGCCGTTTGCCGTTTGCAGTAAACGGGATGCTAAAGGTCCTTATTGACGAAGCGTGAGGTCAAGAGGGCTGGATACTGGCCGAGTTCTTTCTTCGTAATTTCATGGACTGAGAAAAAGTCCAGCGGTCAAAACGGGCCCTTCTTACCCGCTCGGATAGCCAATCCGAAGGTCGATTACTACAAAATTCACAGAATATAGAAAATGTTAACTTTGAGTTGGTGAATATGACCACATTTTAAAAAAATACCGATTTCAATCACAATCAATCAATTATTAATTATGTGAATAGAAATAGTAAAATCAACAACGAAACAAAGTTTCCATGACTCGTAGTTTCATGCTTTCGCAATCATCAGAAGGTCTACTTTCTGTATTGAGCACTACACAGCCAGCTTAAGCATCTCCTCCAGATAATTACGTGAATATAAATCTTTACGCTGAATAGACTCTATACTTTACTTTGGAAAATTATACAATTGTTGAATATTAGACAATTCAATGTGTATTGCACGTTTTAATTTTCCATAAATCGTTAAAAAAAATCACTTTATCATTTCATAAACAAAAATCTAACCTATACAAAACTCTATCTTATTTCTGAGAGAAAAAAGGCAATTTCATATATAGACGTTGTGTGACCTTCCTGTATGGTTTGATAATGGAATATAATGAGAACTAAATCTAGATATCGGAGGTAAACGCAAAAGGCACGTTAACACACCAAAACAAACTATAGAACTACAAACCTCCACTTTGAATCCAACGATTTTGACAAGAAACGATAACTTTAAAACTTCACATAGACTTTCAAGAAAAAATATTATGAAATCTATGTTCTAAAAATCTTTCCTTTACCTTTAACTACAAAATACTACAAAACTCTATAAATGTAATAAATTCTCTAAGAGTTGTTGTCTTCTAAATCTTTCTACATACACCGAAAATGTAGTATCTCTCTCTTTTAATGGGATAGTTTGAAAAGTACGATAACACAATTAATGATATTGCCATTGTACTGAGCCGTGTAGAGACACATGTTTGTGTTTCAAGTTACCATAACGGAATCTGAGGTAAGTACATCTACAATCAAACTTTGAACCTCCTTCAGCTGACAACACCTTCAGTTGTATTGACTTATTTTACCTACTTTTACTTAAAATATTTTATGGATAATACTAAAATATATAAAACTTTATAAAAAACTTTTTTAGCAAATATATTGGAGGGAAAGGCCTTCTACTTAGAGGTAAATTTAACACATTATAAAAATTTGAATATGAAGGAAAAAAAGCTGCCGAACACAGCTCAGCCATAAAAACACTCGAGGATGTAGATCACTTCTGTCTGTCAAACCTTTCATACTTTGCAATGCGCTTTAACATTCTGCAAAGTTTGAGTAGGTGCTGAAAGAGTCTAAGTAAGCCACAACTGTCTTGTAACAGAACATGTACTGCTCCTGAAAGATGAATAAAAAACAGCATACCTTAGGCTCACGAGGGATATACTATTGACTAGTGGGCACCCAGCACTGTGCAAAGAAAGCTTAGGAAGAAGTAAAAATAAGCAAAAACTATTCAACATGACAAACAATAAACTGCTCAGTATAAAGGAAAACTCAGTCTTAGCTAGAAGGACTGGCGGAAGATTTTAGGTGCACGTGATAACCCTTGCCCAACCCCCAGTATGAAAAAGCAAATGTGGTATTTTATTACGTTACTAACAGACGCTGGAGAAGAGGTAACCTGTTATGCCAATCTACATCCGAGTAAAATTGTAACAGTCACAACTTTTGACACCTGTCAACTTACCAGAGTGTTGACTCCACCTGGTCTCTTTGCTCGAACAAGTTTCACAGTCTGGAAAACGTCAACTGTTTGTTCAATCTTGACTCGTTCGATCACTGACATTATAGTAGCTACACAGCCGCTACGGCCAATACCATCACTGTAAAAAGATAAAAGGAAAATCAATCAAGAAAGTGGAAACGTGGACTCTGGTGGAACGATGTTACAGTTTCTCGCCTCGTTTCTTTACCCTTAAACACGAAGGCGCGCTATAAAAGGAGCCTTAGGTCCCACTGGACCATTTGTCAATCAACCGCCGTGTGATGTAGAACTCTTAGAGTCAAGTCAGCTTGAGCTACAGCTACTCCAAAGCAGTGAACAGGGGACGCATTCCTCAAAATTGTTTCATGTCTTCATCATAATTCAAGAATTTTTGAGAATTGTATTTGCTTTCTCCAATGGAAACTATCTTTATTTGTGGCGGTAAATTTGAGATCGAAGTAGGTGGTTCGCACGTTACCTCATGCCACCATGCTGGTGGAAGTAAACAAAAGATATCTTATTAGCTCTATTTGTTCGTCTACCAGCATTTGAAATTGACCCACACACGTCAACGGTGAGTGACAAATGAGCCTAGGTCTTCCCAGAGAAGACTTCCCTATATAGCGCGCCTACGTGTTTAATTTTTCAAAAGTGTTAAGTATTAATGTAGATGGTGCATATTGCAGACAGGGTAAATTGTTTTAAGTTCAGATGACAGTCTGAGCTTGTCGTACAAAAAGTAAGCGTTTGCAGTTATATATGATTCAAGCATCTGATAAGTTACCATACGCTATTCTCATGAGGTATAGACCGATTGAACCATTATCAGCCAAATCCCTAGTGTGTTTAGGGTCACGTCTAGTAAAACATTTGAACGTGTAATAACATCAAGAAGAAGCGTGCTCTTTACCTGCACTGAAAAACAATGACTCCATTTCCTGATTGCTGCTGAGACTGCTGAACAGCGGTCATCAGGTCGAGTATCTCCTGGGGATCTGGGCACGAGTTTGTGTTGGCCCAACCAGTGTACTGTATATGCTGTAAAGTTGACGTCTTCTTAGGAAGCTAAAGAACAAATTTAATTAGAAAGCGAGTGATTTTGATAAGTCGTCACGAGGGCCACGTGATCGTATAAGCAAGTCTCTCTTTTGGCTGTTGCTTTTGAGAACTTGAAATCCTCCAGAGATTTCAATCCGTTGTTTTCTTCGTGGGGAAGCCTCAGAGAACTTGTAAGTACTTAAAAAAACTCTGAACTTCGCATTTTAAGAAAACACTGCAAATTATATCAATTTATTAGTGTGTTTTTAGTTTTATTGTAGGTCTACTAGCCTACGCGTGAGAGGCGAAACAAGGTGTAATGAACGTATTTGTGAATTGAATCGTGGGATTGTCTGTAAAATTCCCAAACACATTCTACAGTGGATACCCCTTTTAAAAAAATCAATTTTCCACGCAGGATTAATTTCATTACGAGGAATGAAACACTGAATTTTGAAAAATAAAGAAGCAAAAGAAGAAAAGAAAGACTTCCACCGCTGGATTCCATAGTCATACAAAAGTTCAGAAAATCTGATGGTAAATCAAACAATATCGTCTACTAAATATTTTCCTCTCTACTGATCATCTTTCTACCAGACACTGCACAGATGATGTTATGAAAAATTTTTCATTGGTCTCCCCTGATTGTGAAAGCGTTAAGGTCAAACTCCTGCGCATCGAAAACGTACAAACACTTCCTATTGTTATAGTAAAGGTTCCCCCCAAAGTCAGGTCTCGACACTAACGGTAGCTATAGCCCACTAGCCACAGCCTAGTAGAAATTCAGTTTTGGCTTGTGGATTTCGATTTCCACCAGCCAGTTTGGCTGGTAAACCAACTGACATTGTCGTAACATCTAAGATGTCACCAGCCACTTGGCTAGTAGGTTGAAAAGTTAGTGTCGAGCCCTGAAAGTAATCAGATAAAAGAGGATCTAAAAATTCTAAAACAAGCGAACCGTACCGCTGCATTCTCTACGCTGAATCGTCGGGTAGTGATATTGTTAGAAGTCTCTTGAGACAAAAGCTGGACGGTGACTTCCCCATACTTGGCGGATTCCTTGCTTGGCCAGTATTGTGGGTAGTTCTATAAAGACAAAAGCAGTGCTACTAAGAGATTTGGTGATACCATTAACTGGATATATTTAAAATTACGATAGGAATCTAAAAAGAGGTGGGAAGGATTTTCCAGTAAAGTGTTCCACCTCTAGAGTATGACATTTGAGAGCATAATCATTCGGACAGTCGTTGTAAAATATTACTTTCTATTGACGATGAAGGATGCCAAAAGGCTGTTTCGTCTCTCAAAATGTTTTAAGTTATCTTAAGTTAACTAAATGACTTCTCCGTTGCTAAGAGTGAAGCGTGTTGCTTCGCGCTTTTTAGACACATGTCATGACCTTACCTGCTTTCCCTCTTTCAAGTTATTCAACATCACAACTGTGCCAATATCATATTGAGAAATCATTTGCCAGAGGTCTAAAATAGTGTTATCTAATGGCGCTTGAGTCAGGATGTATGCATTACGTTGTTTGTAGTCCTGATAAATAAAAGATCAAAAGAAAATATGGAAGTCAATTTGAGCAGCACGAGTATATTAGCAGAAAAAGAATAAGACCACCACAACTCGAGAAGGAAAAAAATTAAAATAAACATTTACATTTAGATTGTAAATAACCTGAAAGTTCTGAGTCTTTTCTGATCAAAATGTTGGAATTACAGAATATACCATAACCAAATAAAAAAGGGTCATTTTTGCACTTACGTCAACGAATGAGGCATTGATGTAACTCTTGTCTTGTGAAGAAGCTTGTAAGAGCACTCGAGCGCTGTCCACTGGGACAGAATCGAATAAGAGTGTTTAATTATAGAAGTAAAGGTATTTATGCAGACCAAAAATATACCCAACAAAAGTTAAAAAGATTGTCTCGGTTGGAAACATTATTCAATGTGAGGCGCCACCTGACATTTGGTATGGAGTTTTGGGGAAACAAATGTCGAATTTTACGCATTTTAGTTATCCTAGAGATATTTCTCCCCATCCCAAGCCCAACAATGTCTTAGACAGCTTCCTTTCACGCCTATTTGGGTCACTTTCGGGTGAAGTTTACGCAAGCTGTCTCAAAACACAACACAGTGATTTTAGTCATCACTCCAACCTACAACATTTTATCTGTTTGAGTAAAGGCTGATAGTGTCGAAAGAAACTGTTTGGGGCTGCGTCGGTGAGGGTAACTCAATTCATAACCGAAGTCAATTCCTTTCACCCGGCTCTGAAATATACTTTAGAAATTTCTGACGATTCTTTATCTTTTTTAGACGTCAAAGTTTCAATTGAAGGTAACGGTTTATGCACTAGTGTGTATTACAAACCTACAGACTCGCATAATTACTTGTTATATTCGTCTTCGCATCCATCTCACGTTAAGAATTCCATTCCTTTATCTCAGTTTCTAAGACTTCGTCGTGTATGTAGTGATGACTCTGATTTCCACCACAAATCAGAGTCAATGTGCCAGTTCTTCGATAAACGTGGTTACCCTGTTTCCGTCGTTCAAGCGGGTTACCACCGCGCTCAACTTACTGATCGACATTCAGCACTACAAACGTCGCATAAGGAAGATTCCGACCGCATTCCATTCACTCTCACGTTTCACCCTCACAACCACTCAGTTAAATCCATCATTCTCAAAAACTTTAAATTACTTCAAAACGATCCAGAGACAAGCACTATCTTTTCGCAGCCTTCGCTCATTTCATTCAAAGGCGACAAAAACATAGGCAGTTTTTTGGTCAGAAGTTCTTTTCAGACTAATGATCAACCAGGCACTTTTAAATGCGCTCGTGCACGATGCAAAACGTGTCCTTTCATTCACAACGCTGATAAAAAATATCGGGACCTAAAAGATCCATTAAGATCACCGATCACTTCACGTGCACCTCCGCCAATGTAATCTATTGCATAACTTGCACTTATTGCAAAAAGATATACATCGGCGAAACAGGCAGAAGACTAGGTGACCGATTCCGAGAACACCTTCGAGACGTGGAAAGGAATGACTAGGACACATCGAAACCAGTCGCTAGACATTTTAATTTACCTAATCATTCTAAGCAACATATGTCAATCTGCGGTCTTTCCTTGCACTTAGGTAGCACGGAAAGCCGTAAAAATCTTGAACAAAAGCTCATCTTTCAAACCGGCAGTCTAAATTCCACAGGGATCAAGGATTGCTTTTCATTCCACTAATTTATTCATGTTTTTCGCGTTGCCATGTTCCCATCAATAACGTAGCTCCATTTTCTGCTTTTAAAAGCACACACAACCCACAATTCCTCTATTCGCTCCGACGAAGGGCTAACGCTCGAGACGTCAGCTTTTGTAATCGTTACGGTGGCCAATTTACCATTTCAACTTTGTTGAGATATCCAAATTATATCTATTTGAGTCATCGCAGTACAACTTCATAATCCCTTGTAGGCTATGACCTGACTTAAACGACTAACAAAATGATGCAGAGCGATCGATGACCGGCAGCTTGAATAGCGCACTAATCGAACAATACACAAGTCATGTCTGAATGACCACACTTGCTTTAGGACTCAACTAGGAAATGACACAGGAGTAAATAAAAGTCTAGTTTAGTGTTTCGGAAACAACTGCAAACGAAGACAAGGTAACACTTACGTGGAACAACGTTAGGGAACCTATTTTTGACAACGTTTGCCGGCATAAATGCTTGCTTTGCTTCCTCTTGAGAAGCCTCGGCGTCTGTTACAAGCTCCAAGCGCTACAACACATAATTGAAAAAAGTAGTGTCATTGCATGGGCATTTTAAAAGTTTATTCCAAATTCTCTGGGTTCGTCTTTTGCAATCCGTTTTAATCCTCTCAATCCTAAGCCATTAGCTTCAGTCCTAGTTTATTGTTGTTTCCTTAGTGTTCTGGTTTTTTACCGAACTAATATATTACTGCCTCCTTGAGGATTAAGGTAGTGTTTTTTATTAGAGCAAAACACACCCACCCCCCCCCCCAAACACACACACAAAAATGTAAATAAATAGAAAAGTGACACAAAGTGTACGTGAAAAGGTTAATTGCAGGCATTCTTGATGAACAAAAGCACACTTGATGTAAAGTTTGATATTTAAGTCTGATTTGTTGGTGAGACAGTTGCTAGTTGTCGAGATTCTTTTATCCTTATAAGTGTATAAGAAATATGAAGACAAGGTTAAAAAGTCAAAGACACATTTTGAAAAGAATCCTCAGAATCAAGTGATGCACTATCCTGCAGGTATTAACGTCTGCTCACAGTTTACAACATACAAAAGCAAATTTAGTTACTAGGAATAGTTACTAGTTACCTTAAACTCTTGCTCATATCCAGTCTTTTTGGATGATTTATGTACCATGGTAAGCTTGTTCATTGTAATTCGTAGGTCCTGAGGGACAATCTCTGTATTTCCACATACCAAAGCTTCCATCACTGCTTGATGCAAGAAAACATACTGGTCCTATACAAAGACAAAGTCAATACCAGTACTGTTAAGACGGACGGCTTTTAATAGAGCCAAATTTAAGAAATTCCTTATCGTCAAAATAAATCACCTGCGCTTAACAAGCTCTGCATCTTCATTACCAACAAAAACGTGACCTTTCCTGGGCGTTGTTTTAAGACAAATGAAATCTTCTGAAACAGGATGTCGACCAAATCTATACAGGTATCAGTTGAATTCTCAGGTGACTAATACCCCATTTACACCAAAGCTTTAACACGTTTTAAAGCTGACTTGTTGAATATGGTTATTTTACATTACTTATCTTTTTATTCATAAGTCCTGAGTTTTACAAACATTTTTTATTAAACTTGTAATTTATAGACATATATCAATTCGGATAAAGTCTTCAGGAATGACAGTATTTTCTAAAGTTGCGTAGAAATGGCGGATTCGAGGAGGCGGACTCTGAAATCATTTGAGCGTCCTGCAAAAAGACTACTTAACAAATGGTAAACACCACAGCGTACACTATTGAGTTATGGATGCACGCGGGAGGTTGCTAAGAACGAAAAAAGCGTAAGAGTCGCTCGAGGCGATAGCCGAGAGCGACTCTGGCTTCTTGAGTGCTTAGCAAACCTCCCAAGAGCATCCATAACTCAATAGTGTACGCTGTGGTGTTTACCATTTGTTTTATAACATAACATTGATACATTGTAGCTAAAGAGTTCCCTTTTATTTAACAATTCTTACGTGACCAGAAAAAACAAGCGCGCGCGGAAAAATAGTCTTTGCATTTGCTCCCGTCCGCAGCGTACACCCATGGGCTAAGGGGGGACGCTAAATTGACCAATCAGAGCGCGCGCTTTACTTTGGTTATGTTATAATGGCCTTTGACGGTCATCATAAAGACCAGGCTTGGGATCTTTAGACACTGTATCAGTTTCACTATCACGACAAAGATTCTTCTTAAAAGATGCACGGGGGGAGAATTACTAGCAATTATGCTGCTATTACTCTCATGGAAAACGGTTTAATTTGTTAGCTTACATCTTTCTGTATCATATGAGGACGAGATTTACGCATGACTTGCACGTAATTCTGTATGAACACAGTTTTAATCTTCTCAGCACTCTCCAGCATGGCGTCGATAGCAATATATGTGCCAGTTCGACCAACACCAGCACTGCAAAAGGGTACCAAGAAAAACAATTAATAATTAACGAAGAGGAGGGTAGAAATTGGGAATTCTAAAAGGCTGGGACCAATAAGAGGGGAAACGGTAGGAAAACTAAGATAATATACTAGGAATTTAGTGAAAGTTGGAAATCTGACTGCTGAAGTACCAAATCTGAATAGAAACAAACTTTGCGGCTATACCTATAGGCTTCGCTTCTGGCAGGTTTTACTCGTGTTCACAATTTTTGACGTCATTTGTATGATCAATAAGGCTATTGAGAGTAGATATCCGAGGTTCATTTATTAAATAAGAGCCCTACTCTTACGCGTGTAATTCTCACACTTCAGACGGTTCAACTCGTTTAATTCGAGTTCTCATAGGTTCCTTGTGATGTTAATCTTTCTTCTGATTAGCTACTGTGATTACTATGGACACATTGAAAAAGCGGTGCTGCGACTGTGAGTTATTTCAAGCACGATCCGTTGAGTGTTGAGGATGAAAGGACGGTCAACGGAGGGCCTTTGGTACCTTTTCACGTGGAAAATCTATCAAAACGTAAAGTATTTAATTTGAAGTCTTCAAATATTACAATACTTTTTACCTGCAATGCACAAGAAGTGGTCCACCAGTAGCCAGGTGCCTAGCATGAATCTTTTGTCTAAATCCAAGTAGAGCTGTGGAATGGTGTGGGACACCTTTGTCTGGCCAAGTGACGTAATGAAACTGCTGCACATTCCTATTTTCTGCATCCTAGGTGAAAATTCGTATTTATGCTGAGGATATTCTTATAATAAGAGCCTTCTTGGCCCAAAATACGTAGTCACTCTTTGCAGGTAGTTTGCCGTGACAAAAAAATAATGCAAGATGTTGTATTTCAAATGACGTAGTTTTAGTTCTAACAGAGATGAACACATATTAACATTTTTAATCTGAATTTTAGTAAACAACACGCACTGTCAACAGAGAGAAAAAGCTCTAATACTTAATGTCATACAGCGGCGGATCCAGGAGTTTTTTGATAAGGGGCCTAAACTTTGATTCACAAATAAAACCAATTTTTTTTGTTTTTGTTTTGCATTAGAGCCTAAATAGCTAAATAACCTAAGAGATATCTCAAAAAGGCAAATTGTGATTGCTTTAAATTGAGTACTCATATGCAATTCTCTAGTTGGAAAAATCTTGGTTTCAGACAAGTAGGGAAACAACCTAGAAGTCTAATGACAAGGGAGGAGGGGGGAATTCTGAACACCCCATACCCCACCCTGAGATCTACCACTGGTACAAAATGGTTGTGGTTTACAGTTTTCTATGTTGGGATGCATCGCAATTTGTGTATTCTTATCATGTACACGTAGCGAGCACATTACGGTTACACTGAAAGAGGAACAGGGTTGGCATGGTGGTGAGAGCGCTCACCTTCTACCAATGTGTCCTGGGTTCGATTCCCGGACCCAGCGTCATAAGTGGATTGAATTTGTTGGTTCTCTACTCTGCTCCGAGAGGTTTTTCTCCGGATACTCAAGTTTTCCCCTCTCCTCAAAAACCATCATCATTTGAATTTATTTAATTTAGAGTTTATTTAGATTTACACACGACCCCACAAGCTGTTCAGCTCTAAACATTATCGTGTCTAAATAAAGGTATTATTACTATTATTACTGTTTTTAAAATGACCAAACCCATGTGATGGAAATGAAACTAAGTGTGTCTATGCTAAGACAACCCACCTTTGTCACGATTAGTGACCTGATGACGTAATCGGCAAAGGTTTCAGTCTTGTGCAGGGTAACGGTGATGGCACCAAATCTGAAAGTATCATCTGGCCAATACTGATCACATTTGCCCTACAGATAAGATAAAAAAAGTAGATGTGATATCATATGTAGCGACCAATAACTTTGTCGTACAGCATGTTACGCAAGTGGCTTCGTAGCTCGTGATTTAGTTTTGGGCCCGCCGGCTGTGGTTATGGTGCGAGTTTTACAGACCACCCACAAAGCAAAGGAACTGCAAAACCAATGAAACCCTGGTTTACAATCGACATAAAACTGAAAGTTTCTCGAGGCCTACCTTTCCCAGCTCAACCAGGTTTGTAAGCATCACAACGGTGGAAATGTTTTCCTGCCACACCATTCGCCAGAAATCGGCGATAGTTGAAGATGTTGGACCTAACAGACATTGACAAAGCAGTAAGAGAATTGTAAAAGAGAGATGAAAGATAAGTCAATTTCTCAGGGGCTATTTAGCACTTATCTACAAAAGAATAGGACAAGTCATTTGCTTAGGAGTGTAGGTACTTTCTTGAAAACATTAATCATTTATTGCTGCTTTTCCATGAGTATTTTCCCCGAAATGTAAAAGACGAACACTGAAACAACGCAAAATGCTGAAAAAAGGCCACAGTAAAACCCCCAATAAAGTGATGGATCCCTGTAATGACAAGAGATAATGATCGCCCCATAAAAGTGCAAAAATCATCGTCTACATGAGCTGAGTGGGACTTTTGTATAAGCTTTGCACTTACACTATATTACGTTTAACGATGGGACCTTAATTAAGGACGCTTTTGTTATTTCCAGGGGTGTCGTATTTGTAGAGGATAAATGGTTAAATATACTGACAAAGACCCCGGTGAAATTGATCCAAATTATCATGTGAGACATTTGCTTGTTCTCCAACTCTTTGTTGCATCAGATTTCACTGGAGCTGGTAAGCAATGACAGGTGTTAGAGTGTGACAATTAACAGTCTTTCCATGAGACACCCCAAGTGATTCTTACCTTGTGTTGCAATATAGGTCATGGAGACCTCATCGTACGTCTGAAGAGAGATATATGAAAAAGTTAACAAAAATTCATGATAAGCAACTAAAATATAGATGTCAAGCTATTTAAATATCTTTTTCAGTCTTTTTTTGCAAGCTAAGAATTTTTTTAAAAAAATGATGGGCGACTCTGAAATAAAAGTTAGCGCTTGACGACAAACAATAACGGATAAAAATCAACCTCCAAAAAAAGGACAACGAAGAGACAAAAAAATCCAAGCTAGATCTTGGAAGATGCCCAAACGGTAAAAGAATTTTTTTGTCTATCTGTTTGATTACAGGGGCTGCCGGGATAGGGTTAATTGTTTATCTATTCATCTATCCATTATATCAAACAAGTAATGTCGACTTCCTTCTAATGTTTTGTCTTGTCTTGTCGTGTTATGTCGTATTGTGTCGTTGTGTCCACGTCGTCTCATGCAATTTTTGTTACTGACCGGAATGTAGCTTGCATTGATGTAGCTGGAGTTTGTATCACCCTCTATTTCCTCCAATAATACGCGAGAATGATCATCTGTTAACAAACACAGTCGGTCATTTAGTCACTACCAAAGTTCTCCACGGTTTTTTTTTTTTTTTATGGTGTGAAATGCAGAAAAAATCTTGAGAATTATTGCGCTCTGCACGTACAGTGTATGTTGTCATGAAAATTCTGATTAAAACCTAACAATCCCTCTAGATCTAAGCCCACACTACGAAAATTATCAACTTTGAAGTCATTGTTCAGTACAGTTCTGCCATTTATCAAAGATGGAATTTGATATTATTACGACAAAAGTGACTTACTTGCCTTGAAGGACGACTGAAAGGAGCAGCGCCAGTTACGGTCTATGCATTAGAAGCTGACTTCACGTTATCTAAATTCCTAAGTTTTACATCTTTACCGTTGGATAAATACACTTACAAAGTTAATGAAATGTACTCACATGAAACAATGTTTCCATAACGGTTCTTGCCTCTGTTACTCTTACCAATCTCCCAGGAGAACTGCATCCCTCCTGGCAAATACTGGAAAGTTATAAACTAAGTTGCAATACATGCGCTTTTATCAAAAACGATTCGATGTGATCATGTTTTGCGACCCTTGCAAAGACATCCACAAAAACTATTAGTTCTTTTTTCCCAAAAATGGTCATACATAATGTACTGAGTCATAAAATAGAAAATAAAAAACGCCAGACAATTCGAGAAATATTCATTACTGCAGTGTCATACAATAACAAGAAAGAAAAGGAAAGAGTGGAAAACTATAATAGATAAAATGTAGAAATCTTGCCTTAAATTCCTCGCGCAACACAATGGCACCATTTTTTGATTTATGCTTGAAGTAGTTTACAAATTCAGCCACAGGAATTGGTTTGGGTTTACCATCGTCAGCCTCACTGTAAATGGCTTCTTTCTCTTCACTAACAGGCTGTTGTTCAGCACCTGTATGGTAGAGAAATTGCAAATAATGAAGTCTATAATTCCTTCCATCTTCTCAATGGACACTCGACCGTGTTATCAATTCACCTAGATAACAGATACGCTCTAACTTTCATTCGCTTCATTCAACAAGATCGCTTTCCACAACCTTATATAACACTTAAGGAACGATCCAGCTATCGGAGTGTGCACGCCTGGGTACAAACCATTTACTGTAATATTTTTTCAAAGTTTTTGCCACTTTCCTCGTTGAAATGATGCTGATCCAAGTCTTTGAATTTAAAGTAAGATATAACTTTGCTACCCGAAGAATAAATATGTTAGACAAAGTCTAAGTGAAATATAGCAAGGCATCCCAACAATCCTTTTAAACATAAATTAACGTTTCAATTGTACGAACGCTATGACTTCAACCGTGAGGATTTTCCATTGACCTTCCAATAGGAAACTTTCAGGTATACCTTTATCCAAGAAAAAATTACCTTTAATTGTCCGACGAATGTCTCCTATATTTTGATAGACCAGATTTGATGTACTTGAGGTAAGGTCTTGAGAATCGCTTTTCAGGTCATCAAGTTGAACAGACCGCCTTTCACTGGCACTTTTTGACCTTGATTGCCTTCTCCTGATAAAAGGACAGAATGTCTAATTTTCGGTTGCTCTACTTTTTTTTTCTTCGTTCAGTCATTAGTATTTAGTATTAAAATAAAACAAACCTCCGGTATAAGAACACCGCAACAACAACTCCTGGTATAAGAAGTAGCAACAGGACTACAGGTACAGCAACAGCTGCAGCTGGAGAACCACTGGACTTTTCCTTTTTCCCACCCCCTACATAAGAGAAATGTAAACAGCATTTAACAATTATGCTCTTCTGGAATTACTACTAGCAATGCTCCAAGCTCAAGGTTGTTTCAGAGTAGAAATTCGGCAACCAAAAATAAGAAAATACTCGTCAGAAAAATTAATTTAGTCGACAGTGGCCTACCATCGTCTTTGAAGGTTCCCGTGACTTCTCTAGACAATAATACACTTGCATGATCGGCAACTATGGAGAACTAACCCAATAATTAATGGAAGTCTTTATCTACCTTCTTATTTGGGTCATTAAATTTTGTTTAAAAAAATTAAAACAGAACAGCTTGCTATTTGACAGCCGAAAACAGGTAGCGCAATTGTCGATTTTCGCCGAGAACTTAGTCGCCATGGCAATCAAAATGGTTGCAGCTTGAGATGTTGACTTGTACTACCAAATGTACCACTGATTCCTGCTACTGGGAAATCTTGAAGCAGCTAGGTTGAGGAAAGTGCATTCAGCCATCAATTTATAACTTCATTTGCAATCTTCCCTATTATTAAACATCCTTGTTCCTTTTAGGCTCATTCTTACCTTTGCGGTGTTTTTCTACTCCGGAAATCATCAACTTAATAGTGACCTTCGCATTCACGATAGTTTTACAGCAAAAAAAGGACAAAAAATCAAAACATCGTGACGTAGCTCAATAAAGCTCAGCACTAAGAGCTACTAGATTGGCGATTCTTAGAAAAAAAGTGACAAGCCGAAACTCCAAATTTGCTTGACCAAGATGAGAGAGATGCCCCGTAAAACAACGCCACTGTGTTATTGAAATCTTTCTGTAAGCTCCAATGTGCGAGGCAGCTCATTACCGTCACCAAATTTCGCTGGGTACGAGGCCGAGTGAGACAAATTCTGGGGTAACCTCGAAATTGTTGTTTTGGATTGAGCAAAGGTAGAAACCAGGCTTTGAATATTGACAACGAAGAATTGCTTGCAGGAAATATCTTTACAAAGTGGATCTCCAGGTAAGTTGCAATTAATACTAGGCTAAATATAAGCCTCTCAGAGCCAACACTCTTGCATACAAGGAACTGTTCCTGAAAAGCCCCTTAAATTAATTTGCTTCCTGTTCCTTTGTATCGCAACTGTAGTCAAAAATATAACTATCATGAGTTAATTACAATTTAGACAAACCAGCATTTATCGAGGTGATGACAATTTTGGCAACTCTGCTTACTTCTCCTTTTAAGACTACCTGTAAAATATGCAAAAAAACAAAACTCACTTTAAAAAAATGCTCGCGCTTTAAATTCTATGAGGGGAATGAAGCAAGTAGAAAACAACTGAAACGTCACTATGCGCTTAGATTAGGCGTTCTCCTGGTATATGTGTTTACTCATACGCTGTAGTGCAAACCATCTTCACTGAAACACAGACAAAATTTATGTTTAGCAAACTGCTCTTAAAATTGACTTAAAAAAACAGTAAACCCAGTTGCACAAGTAGCAGAGGGACGTCAGTGCTGTATTAGGTCTAGGATAGGCTTCCTCCGGAGTGAAACCATTCAAGAGTGCGGCTAAATAGTTTATCGAGAAGAAAAAAATTCTCCAGGTAAAAATGAAGAAAATCTTTTTAAATGATTGGTTTACATACAGTTCTTTGCGCATTCTCAATTTTAGTTAGAGCGCTCTCCTACGCAATGTAGCTTTCTCCTCTATCAATTTCGTCGTTTACAAAGTTGAGTTATTTCACCATCGCCAAAGGTAAATTTCCGAGGCTTGTCGAGCACTAGGCCAGTTGTACTAGCAATGGAGGGACGTTAGTACTCTATAAGGTTTGGAGGTAGGCTCCCTTTATGGTCAAACCATTTCAAAAATAGCTGGTTCATTTTTCAAAAGGAAAGATTATTCTGGTTGTAAAATATGAAAAAACTCCAGTTTGAAAATAATGGATTTACATAACCTTTGTGGTATCAGTTAGAGCCCTCTCGTACACAGTGTATTTCTCTCCTTTTTCAAGTTTTTCATTCACATAGTTTTCAGTTTTTTTACCATTGCCAACGGTAAATTTCCAAGGTTTTACGTGCACTTGGACATTCTTTATCTCAGCAGCAATGTAAAAGTTCACGTCGTCCTTCCTTGCATCACTGGCAGCTTTCAGTTGTGAATCATAACTGTCTGGAAGCTCTTCAACACCATTTACAACTTTCAAAACAATAATCTGATAAGCACTGAAAGGTTAAAAACAATTTCCCTGACTCATGAATCACTGATCAAAAAGGTAATTTATACGGCCCTTATGTGTACACGAAGGACTTAAGACCTCCTACTGAAGTCTATCCCGCTTTAAATAACTTATCACAACCTGACTAGCGGTAAAAAAGGGTTTAGGAAAAGTTGTTTCCGAGAGGAACATCAAAATAAAATTTAATCTATCACAACGAGAGACTTCTGTATGGTTAGTGGTCTTGGTTATACCATCCGCCTATCTACGAGAACGATTAAGATCATCATTTCTTGGATAATTTGATATGCACTGCCTTGAAATTCTCACCCGTTAGCAATTGCAATAGGAAGTTATTTTGCTATGAGGATTATTTTTTCCCTAACGATTCATTTTGAGGCCTTTTAGTTTGATTTCCGCCGCACGCGCGTAGCCTGCCTTCGTGCAATGAGCGTGACCTCATTTCTCGAGTAGTGGTTAGCAATCTTGCCTTATCTTAAGGAAAGACCTACTCAACCTTTCGTTGCTTAGCAAGTCTCTTTCTCCTTTATAATTACCTTATTGGACCATATTTTTGTTCAACTGGCCACAGATAAATATCAGCAGATGTCTTCGAAACCTCAACATTGCTCACATTATGAGGAAATGGGGCTTCCGGAGCTGGTGAGAAAAAAGATGCTTTGTGTCACGACACACTTTTGCTCAGAACATGGTTCTTATAGAACGAGATAGTACGGCTGTATGATTACAGGTTCAGGAGGTGATTCAAGAAACTACGCAGAATCCAATCAAGCGATTTAATAAGACTTATCTCTTCAAGAGGTAACTCGATCAAAATGATAGTTACATATTAATAATTCGCTCAGGTGTGACAGAATTTTGTGACATTACCAAGTGATGGTCGCAAATTAATACTTTTTTTTGGAATATCGATGAACATGTAACTGGATGGCAGTTATTATCCAACCATTGATGGCTGTATTGTTTAAAGAACTCTCTTCCGAAAAACAATGGCCACTTTAAATGTAAACCGCCAGTATTAATTATAATAAATTGCTTTCGACAGTTGGAACCAAACAACTTCACCAATACGAAGTTATTACCACAGGTATCAAGCAAAATTGAAAAAAAAGGAACTGGAAATACGTGACAATAAATAAACACTTACAGTTGACGATGAAAAGAGATCTTATAAATCAATATTTGCAATAATCTGTCTGATCGATTTCTAATAGTCTTCATATTAGGGATACCATTGGTATGGAATAAAATTAAAAGAGTACAATTTTCCTTCGATTAGTAAAATAAAATAAAGAAACTTTTCTAATCTTTTGAGATTATCTCTTATGATGATTGGTCAGCCCTTATATGGTTACAAACTCACCTTTCACCTCTGTTGTCACTGTTACCCTTCTGGATCCGCTTACCCCACAGACAGAGGAGCCAGAAACTTCAAATTTGTACGTGGTGCCTGGAATCAACTCTTTAACCGTCTGCGATGTTGTATTTATTCTTTCTAAACTCTTCCCATTATCTTTGAACGTTTTGTTGTACGACTTTGTTCCACTATACTTCACCTACATGATAAATGTATAGCACGCTCAGCTCTAAAATTACTTCAAAGATAATGTATCGACAATTCACGTAGAGTATACAAAGTTTTCCATACAGCGTAAAACAAATCGGTTTTCCAGTTTTGACTTTTTGTTTTGGTACAACTTGTGAGATACGACTAACCTAGCGTAAAGTATCATTAAATGATTAAATCCTATTATTACGATCAAAGTTAATGTTTTTCACGGGAAGTTGATCGTTCACCTAAAACTAAGTTTGTGAAATTAATCTCAATTAAGGCAAAATCCTGTGAATGAAAATAAAAAGGAACTTCCCTTCGGTATCCCTAGAAAGTTCCATACAGTGAAAATGGTTTATCGCATTGCTTAAAATTTTCTCTACTGAACACACGCTCCGTGCGTAATAAGACAATGGAGGTTAAAGATTTTGTGGTGGATTTTGATGTAGATATACTAGCTTTCACTGAGACCTGGCTGAGACCACACAATATGGATGATGTTGAGATTGGAACACTGTGTCCAACAGGTTATAGATTCCTACATGTTCCCAGGAAACAAGGAAGAGGAGGCGGTGTCGGTATCTTATTTAAGGATGTGCTGAACATCAACACTTCATTAACAGTTGATTATGATACATTTGAAATCATGGATGTTCGTCTTCGGAGCCTATATAGTGTCAGGATCTTAGTCATCTATCGTCCACCTGATAATTCCTCTTTCAATCGCTTTTTTGAGGAATTCTCACATCTACTTGAATCTGTAATTGTGGAGTCTTCTGATCGAGTCCTAATTACTGGTGACTTTAACTTTCATATGGATTGTCAAGATGATGTAAATGCCAAACGTTTTACTGACATCTTGGAATCTTTTGACCTTAAACAACGTGTCTGTGCTGGGACTCATCGCAATGGCCATACTCTTGACTTACTTATAAATAAGTCTGATGATAACATGCTCAATAATATCAAAGTCTATGATCCTAACATCTCTGATCATTTGGCGGTAATGTGTGATGTCTCCATAAGAAAGCCCCAGTTTAGGAAGGAAGTTATCTTCTATCGGAAGCTTCGGTCTCTTGACATGGAGTCGTTTCTTAGTGATGTTGCTGACTGCCCTCTCGTCATCGACCCATCCAGCGATCTCGATCATCTAGTTCAACAGTATGACACCTTATTAAGATCAATAATGGACAAGCATGCTCCTGTCAAGCGCCGAGTTGTTACTATTAGGCCTGCTGCTCCGTGGTACACTAATGAGGTATCTGTAGAGAAGCGTAAGCGACGACGCCTTGAAAGAAAATGGCGAAGAACCAGGCTGCAGGCTGATCGACAAGAATATAATCGTCAGTGCTGCGTTGTGAATAATTTGATCAAGTCGTTGAAATCCTCTTACTACACTACCATCATTACTGAAAACTCAAGTGATCAACGGGTTTTGTTTAATACAGTATCAAAACTACTACAAAAGCAATCAACTGCACGGTATCCATCATCTTGTAGCGATGCACTAGCTAATTCTTTCGCTGATTATTTCATTGACAAGATTGATCGTATCCATGCCACACTAATAGAGAAGAATTCTGCGCAAGGTAATGATGCTAATGAAGTGACTCTTGGTAACTACGTGGAATGTAACTCTGTGTTTTCAGACTTTATTAATGTCAGTTATGAAGACATCAAGGGACTTGCATTGAGATCTATTAATAAATCCTGTGTACTTGATCCTCTGCCTGCAGTGGTAATGAAGGAATGTTTCAATTTACTAACTCCTGTGTTGACTAACATAGTGAATACATCTTTATCTACTTGAGTTATGCCTGATGTCTTGAAGATTGCAGCTATGACACCGACTTTAAAGAAACATAATGCTGATTTCACTAAATATGAAAGTTTTCGACCTATTTCTAATTTGAAGTTTGTGTCTAAGCTTGTGGAAAAAGCGGTATGTGTCCAGCTTACAGACTATATTACATCTAATGGTCTTTCGGAAACGTTTCAATCCGCATACAAGTCATTTCACTCCACTGAAACGGCTCTACTGAGGGTTCAAAATGACATTCTTTGTGCTTTAGATCGTAATGAGTCGGTCATACTGGTACTTTTGGATCTGTCGGCGGCGTTTGATTCGGTGGACCATACTCTTCTAGTGACAAGGCTGTCTACTTGTTTTGGTTTTCAAGGAACTGTCCTTAAGTGGCTGAAATCATACCTGTCTTCACGTAAGCTGTTTGTTAAAGTTGGGAATAGTCATTCTTCACAACGTGCATTGAAGTGTGGTGTCCCTCAGGGATCAGTTCTGGGCCCTTTGTTGTATTTGTTATACACATCACCTATTGCGGACATAATAAATGATCATGGACTATCATACCATCTATATGCTGACGACACCCAATTATATATTACCTTTAAATCTACCAGCTTGAATGACATCCAACAAGTGAAGTTGAGAGTGGAATGCTGTGTGAGGGACATTGATGAATGGATGATAAGAAACTATCTTAAACTAAACCAGGACAAAACGGACCTTGTAGTCATCAGTTCCAGATACCATCCTGTGCCTGACATCGGTCACATTACTGTTGGTTCTGAGTGCATTGCACCTCGTGACTCTGTTCGTAATTTAGGGGTTCAGTTTGATAGCATATTTAGTTTTGAGGAGCACATTAAGAACATTTGTAAATCATCATTCTATCATTTGAGAAATATTGCTAAAATCCGCAAGTACTTAAGCCAAGATACATGTAAAATCTTAGTCCATGCATTTATTAGTTCGAAAATTGATCACTGTAATTCCTTATTACATGGCCTTCCTAAGTATCTGTTAGCTAGACTACAGGCAGTTCAGAATGCTGCAGCTCGTGTTGTCACATTGACACCGAGGCATGTTCATATATCTCCTATTTTAATTAATCTTCATTGGTTACCAGTTGAGTTTAGAATAACTTTTAAAGTCCTTTTATTGGTATACAAGGCCCTTCATGGCCTTGCACCTTCCTATATTTCTGACCTCTTGAATTTTAAAACATACTCTAGGTCATTGCGTTCTTCATGTAAAGAATATTTAGTGGTTCCAAGAAGTAGATTGAAAACATATGGAGACAGAGCTTTCTCTATTGCAGGACCTAAATTGTGGAACGATTTACCTCTAGAGATTAGGAAATGTGCTTCAGTGGCAACTTTTAAGCAATCCCTTAAAACTTTTTTATTTAAGTTAGCATATAGGTTATGAGATTCGTTTTGTTTTGAGATGTTTTTGATTTATATAGTAGATAACTTAGGCTATATTTGAATTATATTGTATATTGTAGATATTTTATATTACATATTTTTATATTTTATATTGTTATTAGGTAGCGCTTTGGACAATTATTGGATTTTAGCGCTATATAAATAAAATTATTATTATTATTATTATTAAAGTTGTTACCACTGTTACGAAAAAAATGCTCTGATAACGTATTACATGCACTACATACCTTGAAATTAAAAGCATCAAATTTGTCTGAAAATCTTTCAAAGTTACGTTAGGTAAGAGTTGTTGCTTTTAATTTTGTGAAAAGAATTCAAATTAAGCCACAAAAATCCTGATGATGAAAGATAGAAAGGAATCCCCCCCTGGTATCCTCATAACACAATTATAAGTATTAGTAATAGAAATGTACCTATAAAGTTAACACTCTAAACAAATGGTAAGTTTTAAAACATGTCTAACTATCTACGGCGTACATAACTGTTCATAACAACACTGTAAAGGAATCTCCCAGATACTCCAATTACCAGCAATTTTAATCCAACTTACAGTATACACAATTTTTTCCTTTTTGTCAGTTTGTTTCCACGTCAGCGTAACCTGGGTTGTTCCAGTGTCTGTTGCACTAATGTCCCCTGGTGGTTCTGGTCCTTTAGTGTTGTGTAAGAAAAACAAAAAAATTAAAGAAAATTTTGCTGGTCATATAATAACATTACCAGAGAGCATTTTTTTAAAATTGCAAATAATCATCAAATAAAATGAAACAGAAAGAAAAAATGCAGTAAAGAAATACAATAAAATAAAAAGGCAACGCTAATAGAAATCTGGTTGCACTTAAACACAATAACGAGAATGTGGCGAAGACAAAATGTGCTTTTTACACGTTGTCAATAATCATAAAATAAGAAGAAATCTAGTTGCTCTGTAACCTAAAAGGGTTGCATCAGAGAATTACCTGACTAGGAATTCACTCACTTGATGTTTCCAGTCTCGAAGGTTCGCCATAGGGTCCCGGCCCTGCTGCAGTGTAAGCTCGAACAGCGACATCATATTTAGAACAAAGCTCAAAGTCAGACAGGACAACAAATGTTGCTGAAGTATTGGCAGAGGGGCTGTTGACGACAGATCCTTTGCGCACATTTTCCTTCTCCAAAATGATGGCCTCCGCTTCATACAAAATAACTTTTCCATTACTTTTTTCTCTTGGTAGAGGCGCCCATGAGATGTTAAAGGCCCTCTTGTTTTCTTGAACTTGAGAGGATGAAACAGAATCAGGGCCAAAACTGGGTTCTGTCAATGGAATAAAAACCTCCTAGAAATCAGAAAATCCTTATTATTCAAAACAAGAATGCTTGCTACAGTCTTTTCATTAAGAAATATTTGTATCTACAAATCAACAAAGAATTTTAGACAAGTCACACTTTATAAACTGCGACACTTGAAAATGTACATGTACAGGTACCTGCACAAGTGCAAAAACTAACATGCTATTTTACTTGTTCTTAAGAGATCAATTCAATAATCATTGGTGGAGACAAGCTAAAAAAACCGTACACTAACAAAGATGCTACCTTTTTTTACCATTAGATCCTATTATTGTCACTTTATAGGGCATTGTGGCGCATTTAGCAGGTAATTCTTCTTCTTTAAACACCGTTCAAAACTGGCCATCAAAGTACATTGACGTAAGGAGCTGGGTTTAAAGCCTTCGTTGCTTTCTTTTTTTTTTATCGAACCGTAACGATAAAATGAGTAAATCTCAGTACTCATATGATAAGTCGTGTTATTTTTTTCTCATTGGATCTCATCAGAACAAAAACCCACCAAGAAAACCATCCTAGCTTGACTACCTGTCACGTTTTTAATGTATTCAAGTAATCCGCAGTTACCTAGCGTTATGTTCCATGACCTTGATATTTACTTACTTTGAAGGTCAAAATACAACATCTCGCCTTTCTGCTTTCAGTACTAGCTTCTCTCGAATGTAGCTGTTTCATTATATCGCATGTTCAATTGATTGTGCTATAGAAAGTCACTTGTAGACTTTTAGTTAAAAAATGTTTAGTAATAACTTACATAATTATCTTACGAAATAATTTACTAATCTCTATACATTTTCCAAGCATTACGCCGACCTCAACCGAGACCAGATTGAATTTTTGAGTTTCCAAGCATCATACTTTGCACAGTGAACGGGAAATACAAATATTTCACATATATAGAGTTGAAAATTTAACAAATGAGGTTCCAGGTACATTTTTATCGCGTGAAATATACCCTCACTTTTCGCCGCCAATTCAAGCGGTATGTGAGGATGTTCTTAATAGTGCAGAGTTCAGAGTCGATTGATTTCATTTGAAGTCTTAAACAGGGCTTGATTTTCCCAGTTATTTTTTGACAGTTCGTTATGCAGAGAACTGCACCGGATAACCAAAAAACCGCGATTTTAAATTTTCACAAATTTATGAAGATTTAAGTGACTGGGACTTAAGATGTTATTTTTGAAAGTAATTTACAAAATATGAACAATTCACGAAAATGGTCGTTGACGAACGATTCTCGATCCTGGTAAACAGCCATTATTAAGTTTCATAACACATATATTTTTCCCAAACATTTTAACTTTGGTACCCTATAATTTGTTGGTTTTAACTTATACAAATTTTGTAGGGTAATTAATGGTAATATTAATTTGTACTATCAAATTAATTTTAACATTTGACAATTAATGAAAAATAATTTCTAAGAATTCTTGCTCGAATGATTTAAATGAAACAAAATTTACCATATTCCTTGGAAGTTACAGTCTCAGTCATATTTTGTCCTGGTTTGATAGTCACAGCTCTGATATGGAATCGATAACTCACTCCACCCAAGACATCAAGAGTGTAATTTTGAGCACCTATTCCAGAAATCTCATTTAATGTGTCTCCACTGTGACTGTAAAACAACGTGTAACTCCTGATAACTCCATTTGGTTTTTCAGGCTTCCTCCAGGTCAAGGTTATTCTTGGACCATGCGACTTGCCAGGTGGTACATCAGTATATGAGAAGGAAGTAGGTGCATTGGGTGCTGGCAGAATAAAGGAGAAGGTGAACACCAATAAAGGGTGAAGAAGTAAACAATAAGTACCCTATCTTTAAAAAAAATGTTCACTGGGATTAGAGAAAATATGAATTGAGAAAATAACAACAGTGGCTTGAACATCATCTTCACACAGGTTTTGGTGCGTGATAGGTGTTTTATGAAGGATATACTTGATGCCCTCCTATAGAGTAAAGGGAATAACTGAAAAAATTACTCTAAAATATAAAAAGTAAATGGAAATTTGGGCAACTACAACATTTTTACTCATGCAAAGATACTACGAACTCTAAGGGGTACTATTAACAAAACATAGCGGAGGAGAGATGGGTATTATATCACAATAACAAGAATAAAAAATTGAGTGTTTGACCCTGGAGTCCACATCTGAAAGCAAGTAGCTCATACAATTATCACTAATAAAAATAAAGATATTTTCAACATGGAGCCCATGTCATAAGTATGTTTTTCAAAGGTGGTGAAATTTGGTATAGATATAAAAAATGCCTTGTATAGGTGAAACTAAAAACTAACACCGACAGCACAGCTACCGAAAAGTAAAATTTTGTTCTCAGTTATTATGACACGCTCCTTCAAATGGTAGTTAAAGCATCCTTGATAACAAAACAGATCATCTTATTTTCTTACCATCTTCCTCTGTTCTCACCACTTCAACATGACTCTTTGGTCCATCCCCAACTGACGTATATGCTGACACCTGCAATTCATACTCTGTATACTTATGAAGACTAGTCACAATTGTACTTAATGTATCTCCTCCAGAAATGTTCACGAACTTTGCTGACTTTGAGGAGCCCCTCATTTTGTAGAATAATTTAAACCCTTTGACGATGCCATGTCGGAAGTTTTCTGGTGGTGAGAGCCACGATGCTGTAATACTCGTGGAGGAACTTGCAGCAGCACTGAAGTTGGTGGGAGCTCGTGAAGGAGCTGAAATTGAGCATTCATATAAGACTTTGTATTTTCAATAAAAGAATCAGTATGGGTATTATCACTCTATGAATGTCACAGTAGTTACTAGCATGCTGATCAAAGGGCAGAAAATCAAATACACCAAATCATCACTCTCACAAGATAAATTGCATATTCAGAAAGAAATAGCATTCATCTCTGGAGGCTGAAGCAAGGACTTTTCAGCATTTACTTAATTAAAGTAGCTTGGCATGTTTTGTCATTGTGAGTATAAAAGCCATCTTCGCAGTGATGAACATTTCTCACGGTAAATAATTGGCCTTATTTCACTATTGCTTGAGTAGTGTTCATTCCTGCAAAGATCGCTTTGATATTCATTTCTTAATGATCGACACGTCAGCGTTAGAAACTCTTTATGAAACTCTTTACGAAACTCTTTACAGCCAATCAACCTTAACAACTCAGTTGATAAAACCAAATTATCTTGTTATATCCCCTCACCGACACAGCACCACAGTTTCTTTAAAAACTTCCCCCCTTACTTTAGTCATAATTATGAACTGTAAGGACTTGTAAAAGTAACAGGTAGGTTAGAATGATTGTGCAAAACCTTGAGTCTTGCACATTTTTTTCAGTACTATGATGGAAATAGAGTAAACCCTGGAACTGCGTAAAAGATGTACACTGAACTTTTTGAGATTCCAGAGTAACTCTTCTTTCTTGTATTCGGTGTCTTTGTTAATTTGCTCTTTTTTTGACATTTTTTGCTTTCTTTGTAAGAGTAATCCATGTTGTAATAATAATAATAACAATAATAATAATAATAATAATAATAATAATGGTCGTAGTAGTAGCAAGTACGATAAATATTGTAAGAAATAGGCAACTTTTTTGAGAGACATGTTTCGGCATGCTTATGCCATCTTCAATTAATGAGTAACAGAACGTGAGTAATTATATAACAGACAGGTAGATGAATAAAATACTTACAGTATGATGTAATACAAAGGCGGGTACTAATTACAACGTGACACCAAATATCAAAGGTGTGAACTAAAACGCTAGAAAAGTGTTATAATGCTGTAATTGTTTGTTAAGTTCAGCTTCTTTGAGTTGTAAATCAATTGAGTTATTAGCAGAATCTAGAATACTAAAGCAAGAAAGGGAGTATTTGTTCTTACAAGAAGGAGATGTGTTGAAATGCTTAAAAATATGTGAGTTTTTATCGCTTTCCATGTGCTCCTTTATCCTATTAGAGAAGTGGCGACTAGTTTCGCCAATATAACGGGAATTACATCCCGCGCAAGAAAATTGATAAACTACCATGGATTTTAGAGCATCAGGAGTACGATCTTTAACACTGAACATGTTTTTAATTTTAAAAGAAGTGAAAACTAGTTTGATAGTTAGGTTCGATTTACAAAAAGGCTTAGTGAGTTGTCGGAGTTTGTCCATCATGCTACAAAATTGGCCTTATCCGAACTCTTATTGACCGTATCTACAAAATCAACAACACCTCTTCCCGCCTTCAAAACGATCTTAAGACACTTTCCGACACTTTAAAACGTAATTCTTTTCCTTCGCATATTATTGAAAGAACTTTCAAGCGGTATCTTGACGGGTCCTCCTCTCAAAATAGCCGGAACATTGATGACAATAATACACATTACTTTAAACTTCCTTTTGCCGGCTATTATTCTGAAATAGCGAACCTCAAACTCCGACAACTCACTCAGCGCTTTTGTAAATCAGACCTAAATATCAAACTAGTTTTCACTTCTTTTAAAATTAAAAACATGTTCAGTGTTAAACATCGTACTCCTGATGCTCTAAAATCTATGGTAGTTTATCAATTTTCTTGTGCGGGATATAATTCCCGTTATATTGGCAAAACTAGTCGCCACTTCTCTACTAGGATAAAGGAGCACACGGAAAGCGATAAAAACTCGCAAATTTTTAAGCATTTCAACACATCTCCTTCTTGTTAGAACAAATACTCCCTTTGTTGCTTTAGTATTCTAGATTCTGCTAACAACTCAATTGATTGACAACTCAAAGAAGCTTTTTATATAAATCAGATCAAACCTGAACTTAACAATTACAGCATTATAACCCTTTTCTAGCGTTTTAGTTCACACCTTTGATATTTGGTGTCACGTTGTAATTATTTCCCGCTTTTGTCAATAATAATAACAATAATAGTAACAACAATAATAATAACAACAACAACAACAACAATAATAATAATAATAATAATAATAGTAACGATAAAACTAACTATTTTTGGAAAATATTTGGACTACATAGGAATAAAATAATATTTTGGTAACAATCTGACATGCACTACACAACTTCATCGTCATGATTCACATGACACTCAATAAATATAAAATCAAAATGTGGAGTAAGGGAAATTCCTTACTTACATTAATTGGGTTTTTAAGAAAATAATCCAACAGAAACTAATGTTAGAGAAGACTAACATGCATCACATTTCCTGACGAGAATATTCGAACAAGTTACACTTACAGAAGAACCTTTAAGAAACACTGGGTTCGTGACATTTCATAACTTTAAAAAGGGTCAAGGGTGGACAGAAAGAAGACTGGAGTGAGACAGTGTACTGATAACCTGTCATCTTTTCATTTCACACAGTTAAATATCAAAATAGAGGAGAGGAAGAAAACATCGAGATAAAAGTTGCGATGTATCAACGATGAAAAGTCAAACTAAATTCAAAGGGAAGTTGATCTAATAATTTGAAGAAGCTGGGTTTTGCCCTTTTCCACTGTAACTGTAAGTAGGGTTTTCATTGCTATGACAACAAGTTAACACAATAAACTGGATAATTCAATATGGCGCTGGTGTGATAAAGTCTATTCTCGAGGTGAAAATTTCTTGCACAAAGGAGTTTATATTCTGAACATCAGCCTGAGAATTATTTGGCGTGTTTAAGTGTTATTGTCAGAGAAAACCGGGCAGGAGCAAAAGATCGAGGTCGGCGTTTGACCTCCACCTTTTCACCATATAAAAGCCACCTGAAAAGACTATCAACGGAGGTATTTTCAGAAGCTAGGGGGTTTTTTGTCTGAAAATAAAAATTTTCTTCAGATCAGGGCCTTCCACGGGCATGAAACATCTGGATTTTCGATCAACTTTTGTTGAACCTATATGAATTAGCACAAAGCGAAAAAAAGTGCTTTCTCTTTCTGAAATCTTTAGCCTATAATAAACCGATTGAAATATAATTTTCAATATTTGCCCCAGTTCCTTGTCTTTCATGTCGCTCTTAATATCACCGCCAAGTCGTTAATTATCCAGACCTAGATTTCTGCCAATTTTTACACTGTTTTCTCAAATTGCGTGGCTAATTTTTGAAGAAAGTTACTTTTCTTGACAGCCTATTAAACCTTTACTAAATTACAGCAACCTTAAAAATGTTATCTCTCAGTAACACGGAATTACTGACTTGGAAAGTTCCACCAAAATAGCGTGAAGCAAAAAGTCTCCCGCCAAATTTTCAGCAACGAATTTTTTCCATCAACTTCCATTAGCATTGAGCTCACATCCTTGGCAAGGCCCTCAAAAAGGTAACCAAGTTTAATCTCTTTCACTTATTGTATTGGCTATTAGATTTTAATTTTGATAAAGTACCATGATAAGATCAGTGTGTTTTTACCTGCATATAGAATTGATTTAATTTGTCACGTAAGCCTTCCGAGGAAAGAGTGTCTCCTTTACTGGATAATGGTCTGCTTAAATCTGTAGTCATGAATTGTTCGTTTTCAACGGAAGAATCTTCGTGTTCCAAGGGTGCAGTTGGATCCGATACTCTTCCACTGTTGGCGTGCAAACGAGATATGACCCCGCACCTCATTAGTTTTGGAATTAGTGGAAAGCGTGGTCGAGGAAAGGCAGAAGTCAGCGAATCGTAACTGATACTTAGCCGGGCGGGACGTATTGGTATGTTATGAGAGGATGATAAAGAGGCTTCGACTATCTGCCCCAAATATAGAAAACACTTAACTACCGACTGGCCTGGCCGTAAGAATTACATTTGCTCTTATCCGGCTCAACAGGGGTTGAAAAAGCGACTTAGTCTCCCCAGGCATGTTAATGCAAAAATATCCGCAGAAATACTTGTTGAGTTTAAGGAGATTGTTCCTATCGGAGCAGGTGAGTGAAGACTTCTCTTTATAGATTTAGTTAATTCTCGCGTACTCTCTTGTTGTTTGGGTTATGGGACGTCTGATATGTGCGGTTCATTTCACTGTTCTTTCATGTGCAAGTAATTTGGTTTTTAGAGGCATGTAATATTGAGCCAAAGTAAACAGCACAAAACCATGTAAAGGTGATTCACTAATAGTACACGAGTTACAAAACATATATGCCAATAGAATAAAAGACGCCGATAGAATAAAGCGAGGTTGATAACGTTCACGCTTATCAAAAACCAATCTCATCTAAAAGTTATTTTAAAGTTGCTGTTTGCGCGCGTGCCATATGGAGTCTGCGAATTCTGCCTCATATAAAAATTGGCCTGGAGAGAGTATTATCAGTTATATGTTAAACTCTTAACACAAACTTTTCAGTAAACATGCATTATGTTCATATAAAATTAAAACAAAAAATACTGTTAATGTAGCAAAAAGAATAGTGATCTTCTTGCATTGTTCATTTCCACTAAAGTGTCTGGGAGGGAGGGGTATGGGTGTAGCACTTTAAAATGAGCAGGCTTCAGTTCTGATTGTTCATTTTCTGTTGTTGATTACTCTTGATAGCAATCTGCACAAGTTGTAGGCTGGAACACTATAAAAAGCGCGAGAAAAGTGATTGATTTTGATGTACATTTGGATGAAGGCATGGAACAGGTCAGCTTAATAGCATTGTATTTAGTCCAGTCCTGAACGAAAGCGAGGGTTGACTTACTAATTACTTGAGTTTACTAGAAGTTTACATTATATAGTTGGAACTGTTGATGAAATTAAAATTGGGAAAACAATGTCATTTTGCAATGATAAAAACACGTGAACGAAGGGATTTGAACCCAAGTAGTCCCCGAAGACTGGTCTGACTCCCTAAATTCTAACCCAAGGGGGATAGCTAAGTCCATGTTCGTATAACGTTTGCTTTGACGAGAAATCCTCGTCAAAAATTGGACATGACGGGATTCGAGCTCAGGATAAGCCCATCTTGAAGTTGTGATGGTCTTACCACCTGAAGCAACTGAAAGAAAGGTTGTGCACTTGGCCTTATTTTGAAAGTGTGGGTTTTTAGAACTCGGAGGTAGCCTATTTAAATGGCGTTTATGTAGTAAGGACTAGTTTGTAAAAAACATGGGTTCGTTTACATGAGTTAAGATGTGCAAAATAAATAACATTATAATCAGGGACTAAGCTCCATAGCGGGAAAAAAAGACAAAAAAAGAGGGAAAACAGAGCGTCACCCTTTCCCCTTCCCAGACTACCGCTTCGCTCGCTTCGTTCGCTGATTTATTTTTGCCCTTGCTGATCTGATATTTCGTTTTCCCCCTCTAGGGAGGCAGGTCCCAGGCTACTGACGTTAGGATTCATTAATCCACTGCCTAGTTAGATGTCATCAACTAGTTTGCTGTGATCTAAGAACTGACCAATAATGAAACTTCAGAACAGAGAGAAGTGCTTTCAATGTAACTACACATAAACGCAGTATAACAAAGGCAGAGATTGCCAGTCCGTGTCAATGAATTCAACTACTGGACCAATGCGTGACTGGTAATTGTTATTTATTATCTATATATTTTTTTTTCAGGAAGCTGGTGTACAGTCCTCTTCAGGGCAAAGCTTTGTGACAACTCCAGGAAGAAATGAGGTGGTAGAATTAAGGTTACCGTGCACCTTCAGGGGTGTCTCACGTGTAAGCGATGTAGCGCGTCCGGTTCAAACTGTAGATATCCGGCGAAACCCCTATATCAAATTAAAGCTTATAGGACTGGCTATCAGGCTATACCAAAGATTTTGAAAAAAAATTGTCGAATTTTTCACTACTTCTAAATGCGAGCGCCCGAATCACCTTTTGAACGTTACATGTCAAAGCGAATTTTGTTTTTCGCTTATTTAATGTGTTCCTCCGTTTCCGGGGCCAAAGCGCTAAAAAAACGTGTCTGCGATTTGCCATATTCAATTTCAGTGAAAAGTTACTGAACATTTTTGAAATAGGATTAAAAAAATGTGGAGTGATCGTACAAAAATCGCTCTTGAAAAAAAAAAGTATTTAGAAATAAAAAATTCGGAGACACGTTTTTGTTGTTTATAAGTAAATAATATACATGAAGAAATTTCTCGGTTTTGATTGGTTAAGATGAATGCAGTTTTCAGTTAATTCAGTGCAGAAGAGAGTTAATTCAGTGCAGAAGAGGGTTAATTCAGTGCAAAGAAAAGAAACAAACCAGACATTCTGATTGGTCAGAATGATTGCTTAATGTCAATGTCAAGGTCAATGTCAAGGTCAATGTCAAAGTCAATGTCACTTGCAGAGTTTGAATAAATTATTTTTGCGCATGATGCGCGCACTTTTCTTCTGCGTAGTTATGAGAAGCTACCTCGTATTTTTTCATGTACATGTATATTATTAATAGATAATCACATGATTTTCTCGAGCAATTTGGAATAAATAAGCACTTGTAAATTTTTTCAAAGACCACAAATTGCACGAGCCCATAGGGCTCGTGCAGTTTTGTTAGTCTTTCAAAAAATTACTCGTGCTTATTTATTCCAAATTGCACTCGAAATCACGTGATTACCTATACAAAACTAGCTACTGTCAAAATTTGATAGCAATCGAACAAATTTCCTTTGACTTGTAGCTCTTAAAAGGTGATTGGGGTGCTCGCATTTAGAAGTGAAGAAAAATTCGACAATTAATTTTTTTTCAAAATTTTTGGTATAGTCTGATAGCCAGTCCTATAAGTTTTAATTTGATAGAGGGGTTTAGATATCTACCGTTTAAAGCTGATGCGCTACATCGCTTGCACGCGAGACACCCCTGAAGGTGCACAGTAACCTTAATGGAATGTGAAGTTACCGTGATTGAAGATGTTCAGCCACATAGCGAAGACACAGACGAGACTCTGTTGTCTCAGGTCTCTCAAATCAGCGGTCCTGAGGAAGAAGTAAGCATTTGGTGTGACGAGAAGGAAATCCAAAGTCAGAGACGACAGGCACTGAACGATGCCCTGGGAAACCTGACAAGTAGACGCTTTAGTCCCATCCTTTCTACTTTAAATGCCTCATGGGACGATATCTCGTCTACCCAGCAAAAGGACTAAATTCGCAAGGCCAGGGAAGCTGTTGCAGTTGCGCCGTCAGCCATTAGTCTTGGGGAAGAAAAAGACCTTTGGAAATGTATCCAAAATGATTTAGACATAACCGAGAGGGACGAGAGTAGCTCATCCAAAAGAAAGCATTTTGACACAAACACTGAGCTCATTCATGTCTTGATCAAAGCTTATGATCAAGCGGAGTCGTGGCAAACTAAACGCCAGATCCTATCTCTTTTCGCAAATGACTTTAGCCGCAGAGAATTGCAAACGTTAATCCCTGGTTTAACTAAGTGGAGAATTGACCAGGCTCGTCAGCATGCCACTGAGGCAGGAAAAGGACAAGTCGTTCCCGAACAAACAATCTTCCGAAAAAGAATTGATCAGGGAAAAGTTGATCATTTCATAAGCTATATTTCACAACCACAGCTGCATCAAGATGCTGCATTTGGAACAAAAACTCCTTAAGCTTGACTCTGGCGAACGCATTATAATTCCAGCTGTTGTGCGGACCTTGATTCCCTCCAGAATTATCGAACAGTACACAAGCTACTGAAGAGAGCAGCAGTTTGAGCCGGCAAGCACACGTTCTCTGTTTACAATGCTCTACATTTACTCAGCGTCGATGCAGAGGTCCCTGCATGGGCTTGATAATATCACAGCAGAAGAGACTGAAGCATTTGACAACCTGCGCGCAGTCGTCGACACTTAAGTGGAAAACGGGGCAGAGGAGCATTGGGCTGAAGCAATGCAACGAGACTTGAAAGAGGCAAAAAAAATATTTGAAGATGGACTATAAAATTCGACGCACGTGGGTAGAAACGAAAACAACAGCGACCATTGTACCGTACATGCCACAAGCGACCCGGATAATCCTGACTTCTGTGAAGAATGTCCACACTCCCATGACATTCACTGTGATAGATGTGACTCTCTTGATTCGAATTTCCGCGACACACTAAAGAGGATTGATGACTTAGTCAGCAGCGACGAAACGAGAGCAAGAATAAACTTCGACGATAAGAACTCTCGAGCAGTTCAAGCCTGGAAAGCACATTTACTTCGTTCTGTTAATCAGGAAGAAGCAAAACAGAGTGCTCTCACTCAGCTTGACAAAGAAACAAACTTGATTATTGTGGACTGGGCGATGAGATATCTGCCGCAGCACTACAGGGAGCAGATGTCTGAGTTCTTTGGCAAACGGGGTAGGAGCTGGCATATTAGTGCTGTCATAACACACTCACAAGAGGAGGGCAAATGTCAAGTTGAAAGCTTTGTGCATCTCTTTCAACACTTGCAAGCAAAACAGCTTGGCTGTTATGTCAGTCATTGAGCATCTACTCAACACCATCAAGATTGAGTATCCTTCGATTAACAGAGCTTTTTTACGATCAGAAAACGCTGTTTGTGATCTCAGTGGGCCCTTGATCCTCAGCCTTCCGTACATCGGGACAGGATCTGGTGTAATACCCATTACGCTACGACTTTTCCGACCCCGAAGCCGGAAAAGATATTTGCGACCGGAAAACTGCTCCCATAAAAGCTCACACCAAGAGATGGGTGAATGAGAAGCATGAGATGATAACTGCAGAAAATATGAAAGAGGTTTTAGAATCCCACGGTGGCCTCAAAGGCTGTAGAGTAGCTGTTGTACAAGTTGGTACCCCTAAGTCGGTTGGCGTGGAAAACAAAATGCCTGGAATTAGCCTTCTGAACAACTTCTTATTTGAGGAAAGGGGAGTCCATGCTTGGAAAGCTTACAATGTTGGTCCAGGTTGTTTCATTCCGTATGACAAAGTAATTATCAAAAGGCAAGGGGACACTGGACTGAAAATAATTCAGACTTTTGGTGCCAGAACGAAAGAACGAGGTACTATTGCAGAAAACACTCGGCCTCTCACTGAAATTTTCCCGTGCACGGAAACTGGATGTGTTCTCAGTTTTACAACAGTCGAAGAGGTTGAACAGCACATCGATTTAGGAAAACACGTAAGAGAGTTGGAATCGGAGTCCCTCTATGATATCGTCATAAAAAAGTGGGCCGAGAGGCTTACTGGCGTTAATGTAGCCGGCTTTCATGAAACTGGAACTTACTCCGGAGAAGAACTAGACTTTTCATATCCCTCTTCGAGCAAAAAAGATCAACAGCCAATGGAATGGGCACTTCAAACGGAAAAGAAGCCGTCGAGAATGGAGGCTCATGTAGAAGGGTATTTGTTTCAGAAGTTTGACACAGGCTGCAGAACTGGCCAAAGGGAAGATCCGGTTCAGGTCGCTCGAGAAATGAAAATTGTTAAGGACGGTGCTGGACATTTGCTGTTCACCCCACAGGAATGGAGAACAGCACAGCAAACAAATAATTTCTTCTCATGGCTATCAGTAGTCCAGCGACAGACACAAATGGAAAAAGATACGAGTGAAATTGCTACGAGCCAGGAATTTACGGAGGAGGATCCAGATTTAGAAGCGTTAGAAAATGAAATTGCGCTTGAGAATCTACGTATAGCAGTAAACCTTCAAGTGACTGCGCCTCAGCACCCTATTGTCGTCCGAAATAGGCGGAACTTGTACGAAATTTCAAAAGTGAAGAAAAACAACATAATGAAAGTAGTTGAGCTGAGGGAAATGTGCGAAAGTCTTCAATTAGAGGTCTCAGGTTCACTAGCGAGAAAGAAATCATTCATCGAATCCTTAAATTCGTAAGCTAAATGTTGCACCTGTTTCACGCGTGCGGAAAATAAGCGTTAACGCGAATGCCATCGTTAATTCTACGAATCACTTTCTTGATTTTTTGCAATATATGCTTAAATATTACGGATTATGGCGCAGCCAGCAATGGAGACCTGTGGCGTCTTTCGAAATAGCCCTAAGCAGTAAATACTTTGTTTACAATCAGAAGAAACATTGAGTTTTACCTTACAATTTATTTTCGTATTTTCAGAGTTAAAATGTGATATCAACCAGACAGTAGAAAGCATTTTAAGTCTTGCTTTATTCTGTTTGCAAGCAGTTTGCTTCCAATGGGAAAAAAAAATCCCGATTCCCTTTGTTGTTGACGGTGTCTGATTAGCTAGTATAACGGACTTATTAGAGGTGCCGTTGTGAATGAAATATGCGAAAAACCTTTTATGAAGCACGTGGCCTTGGAAACTTTAACTAAAGATATTGGGTGAACTCACTTGCAACAATAGGAACCTTTCTTGATGTGTCATCTGTTATTAACGACAATGTCACTTTTACTGCCAGGCTAGTCCGTAGTGAAATCTTTGTTACGCTTTAACAATCGACACAGACTGATTTTCTTCTTCCAAAAAACAATAGAAAAACAAATTATAACGATACTTAATTTTAAGTGTAAAAACTCTGTGTTTGATAGAGCGTGAAGACTTACATTTGGGCATTACATTTATTATGAGGTAAAAGCAAGTGAAAAAATCACGGATTAAAAATAGTTCATAACAGTTAGCACCACTACAGATGTAAACAAGACGGCTAGTCTGTTATATTTATATTTTTACCATACTGAAATGACACAGTTTTTCAGATCACCCTCATATTATTAGCTTTGAATGGTTTTTCTTATGCTTGTGACGGTCAAACTCTACGGAGAATAAATGCGCGGGGATTCCCTGCCGCGTGCCACATAAATTATTTTTAGCAGGGAAAAAAATCAGTTTTGTATAAGGGGTGTTTCATGTTTCAAGTGTTTAAACGCTTACTTATGTCGATATTTAGAAGTAAATACTCTCCACCGGTAACTAAACAACCTGATTACCTTTGCTGAACACTGTCTAGTAAATTTTAGACTTACCGTCCAGGAAAAAATAAATCTGTATATTATTTCTTCTCTCAAAATTTGGCGGGAAAAATTTTTGCTGAATGGCATTTCCATGTAACTTTCAACGTCGGCCTTAGCGATTTACTTTGAGATACCAGTTTTAAGTTTGCTGTATTTTAATAAAGGTACAACAGGCTATTTATACAATAATTTTCTTTAAAAGTAAACCACGCACGTTTGACAAACAGCACTGCAAAAATGGCAAAAATTTGGCTCACATTCGTTATCAATTCAGTGCTAATATTAAGTGCGACATTGAAAACATAGCGTTTGGCAAAAGAAAGATTGTTAGACTTCAATCACTTCATTGTGGATTGAAGGTGTGAAAAACCTATGGCAAGTTTTTCTCACTTAACGCTCTTTCACATAGGGTCAACGAAAGTTGGCTGAAAATAAAGCCATTTTATGCCCGTGGAGAGCCCTGATTACAGAAATAAAAAACCCACCTACTTCTGAAAATACCACCGTTGATAATCTTTTCAGGTAGCTTTTCTATGGTAAAAAGGTGGAGGTCAAACGCCGACTTCGAACTTTTGTTCCTGCCTGGTTTTCTCTGACAATGACACTTAAATGATCGCTTGATAGCCTTTACACCTTTTGTGACTGAAAATTGCTCACTATCCTTATTCATTAACATCATCATTGTAGGACCCACTGTCTCATGCTGAATCGCCATTCCATAACTTACTTAGGGATCATTTCAGAGTCAGCAAGAAGAAATGGGGGATCACTTTGGGGGCTGGGATCATTTCGGGATTGATTTGGTAATTATTTCAGGGCAAGGGATCATTTCAGGATCGGGATCACTTTGATTACTACTGAAAGAGGTCATACTAAAGGATCCTACTTCTCATCAGCCTCCTTTGGTTGTCTATATACATATGATTATATATACAATGACTATTCAACTTAGTGTATAAGCAACATTATTAATCTTCTAATTTTCTTACCATCTTCTTTTGTCCTACTAATTTTAACAGAACTTTTTGGTCCATCCCCAACAGAAGTGAATGCCAGTACTTGAAATTCATACTCTGTGTATTTTTCAAGCCCAGTGACCACTTTATTGTGAGTTGCTTGATTGTTAATGGACTGCATTCTTCCTGCCCCTGACGAGCCTTTCTTTTTGTAGTATAATTTGAATCCTCGAATTATTCCATTTCTGGAGTTTTTTGGTGGTAACTGCCAGGATGCTATAATACTGATAGAAGAGGTTACATTCAGAGTAAAGCCATCAGGAGGCCTTGAAGGAACTGCAATCGGGAGGATAGATTTACATTAGGATAATAGTCATAATAATAAATATATTTACCATCATCACCTTTCCCTCGTCATCTAGAAATTAGAAACAATTTTGCCTCTTATCCAGGTGCTCGATCATGCAAACATCTTTTGAAAAAGTATCATTTTCTACATGAT
Source organism: Stylophora pistillata (assembly GCF_964205215.1). Taxonomy (NCBI): domain Eukaryota; kingdom Metazoa; phylum Cnidaria; class Anthozoa; order Scleractinia; family Pocilloporidae; genus Stylophora; species Stylophora pistillata. Next base: position 5,618,605 of record NC_142529.1, on the reverse strand, counting down.
TAACCCAATTCAATTGTGGTCTACTTTCAAAGTGTATTATTTAATCTGAGTTCCGTGTAATTCATTGACATTAACTGCCATGACAGCATTTTCAATAGACTGGAAATTGGATGTCTCCTCAGATGGGGAAAACAAAGTTGATCTAAAAATCAGTTGGGTCCAAAAAATGATGGTCTGGGAGAAAATCGAAAAAAGTTGTCATGCACTCTCATCCAAATTTAGTATGAATCTTCTATACAGTTAAGGTGCATCAATGGGTTCTCAATTCATATGGGACACTACCAATAACAAAACAAAATAGAATTGTCATCATTCACCAGTCTTAACACTAAAATTAAATCATGGTTTTTTTGACATGATGCAATTTTATGAAAAACAAGAAAAAGAAACTGGTCTAACCATCCTCTCCTGTTCTCTCAACAACCAGAGAGCTGTTCACTCCATCACCAGCAGAAGTGAAAGCCAACACTTGAAATTCATATTCAGTGTAAATATCAAGCCCAGTGACAACTTTGTCTAAAACTGCTTCACTGTTAATAGAAAGGATGGTTCCAGACCCTGAAGAGGCTTTCTTTTTGTAAAACAATTTAAATCCTCTGATTATTCCATTTCTATAATTTTTTGGTGGTAACTGCCAAGATGCTGTAACACTTGTAGAAGAGGTTCCATTAATCCTAAAGTTAGATGGAGGTCGTGAAGGAGCTGCAATTGGATATAGTGTTTTAATCAGTTTTATTTATTGGTAGACATTTCTAACATACTGAGCGTTAAATCTTGTCACTAAATTATGTATTTTTTTTTGGAGAGCAAATGACTGATCCTATCAAAAGTGACTGAATGGTAATTTTTTCTTTACACCTTTGGCTGTATTCAACTGCACACTCTTGATGAACATGCAACAAACCATAACCAACACTATTACATTATCATTCTTCCTGATCTGTCCCATACCATCTTCCATTGTTCTTTCCACCTCAACAGAACTATTTGGCCCATCACCATCAGATGAATAAGCCAGGACTTGAAATTCATATTCTGTGTACTCATCAAGGCCAGTGACATCTTTATCCAATGTTAATTCCCCTCTAATGGTCAAATTTCTTGCTGGCTCATCAGAACCTTTCTTTTTGTAGAACAGTTTAAACCCTACAATGGCTCCATGTCTGGCAAAGACTGGAGGTAATTGCCAGGTAGCTTTGACGCTGGTAGACGAGCTTGCAGTCAAGTTGAAGGCAGTAGGAGGACGTGATGGAACTGGAATAAACAACATCTGATGTGAAATTTAACAATGACACCTTAATTTTACAAACCTATTAAACCTTTCGGCTGACAATCCTTCATTTAACAATACAAGACGTTCATTTTCATAAAAATGTGGCTACTTTTGTTCAATAGTTTGGTCCTTCACATATAAAACTAAAACTGTATCTGTCTTTTCCAAAAACCAGCTGTGGGAACCATAACAAATTCTGAGCACCATGCACCTTTTGTGTCCCTACCTGTATTACACAACTAAAAATCTCAATTGCAAAATTCATGTTTTCTTATCACCATCATTCATTATTCTAATTTACCTTTCCTAAAATTATTTCAGAGAAATAGTCGCATTCATAATTAGGACACTAGAGCCTCAGCTCTCCTTCTGCCTAACATCTGTAGAATGAAGATTAGACAGTTTGCTACACTCTACCAAGGGTCACGAATATGCAATATTTAACCACCTTCAGTTACCTCTTCTCTAAACAGATAATTTCAATATATCAACAAAGTTGAAATGGTAAATTGGCCACCATTACGATTGTAAAAGCTGACGTTTCGAGCGTTAGCCCTTCGTCGGAGTGAATAGAGGAATTGGGGGTTGTGTGCGCTTTTAAAGGCAGAAAATGGAGCTACGCTATTGGTGGCAACATGGCAACGAGAAAAACACAAATAAATTAGTGGAATGAAAAGCGTTCGTTGATACCTGTGGGATTTAGACTGCCGGTTTGAAAGATGAGCTTTAGTTCAAGAGTTTTACGGCTTTCCGTGCTACCTAAATGTAAGGAAAGACCGCAGATTGCAATATGTTGCTTAGAATGATTAGGTAAATTAAAATGTCCAGTGACTAGTTTCGATGTGTCTTTGTCATTCCTCTCCCCGTCGCAAGGTGTTCTCGGAATCGGTCACCTAGTCTTCTGCCTGTTTTGCCGATGTAAATCTTTTTCATTTGGGGACAACTTTTTCAAAAAAACCAATGGTGTAGCCATGGGTACCAAAATGGGACCTAGCTATGCAAGTTTTTTTGTAGGTTTTGTGGAACACCAATTTTTCAGCCAATACAACGGCTCCAAACCTGAATTCTACGGTCGACACATCGACGACTGTATCGGTGCCACCTACTCTAACAGAGAGGAGCTGACTCATTTCATAACCGCAGTCAATTCTCTTCATCCGGCTCTGAAATATTCCTGGGAAATTTGTGACAATTCTTTATGCTTTTTAGACATCAAAGTTTCCATTGAAGGCAACGGTTTATGCACTAATGTGTATTACAAACCTACAGACTCGCATAATTTCTTGTATTCTTCTTCGCATCCATCTCACGTTAAGAATTCCATTCCTTTTTCTCAGTTTCTAGGACTTCATCGTTTATGTAATGATGACTCTGATTTCCACCACAAATCTGAGTCAATGTGCCAGTTTTTTGATAAACGTGGTTATCCTGATTCTGTCGTTAAAGTGGGTTACTACCACGCCAACTTATTGATCGACATTCAGCACTACAAACGTCAAAAAAGAAAGATTCCGATCGCATTCCATTCACTCTCACGTTTCACCCTCACAACCACTCAGTTAAATCCATCATTCTTAAAAACTTGAAATTACTTCAAAACGATCCAGACACAAGTGCCATCTTTTCGCAGCCTCCGCTCATTTCATTCAAATGCGACAAAAACATAGGCAATTATTTGGTCAGAAGTTCTTTTCAGACTAATGACCAACCAGGCACTTTTAAATGCGCTCGTGCACGATGCAAAACGTGTCCTTTCATTCACAACGCTGAAAAATTATAGTGACCCAAACAATCCATTAAGATCACTGATATCTTCACGTGCACCTCTGCCAATGTTATCTATTGCATAACTTGCACTTATTGCAAAAAGATTTACATCGGCGAAACAGGAAGAAGACTAGGTGACCGATTCCGAGAACACCTTTGCGACATGGAGAGGAATGACAAGGACACATCGAAACCAGTCCTAGACATTTTAATTTACCTAATCATTCTAAGCAACATATGGCAATCTGCGGTCTTTCCTCACGTTTAGGTAGCACGCAAACCCGTAAAACTCTTAAACAAAAGTTGACCTTTCAAACGGGAAGTCTAAATCCCACAGGTATCAACGAACGCTTTTCATTCCACTAATTTATTCGTGTTTTTCTCGTTGCCACATTTCCACCAATAACGTAGCTCCATTTTCTGCCTTTAAAAGCATACACAACCCTAAATTCCTCTATTCGCTCCAACAACAGGCTAACGATCGAAACGTCAGCTTTTATAAATCGTAACGGTGGCCACTTTCCTATTTCAACTTTGTTGATATATTCAAATTATTTCGTTAACCCCACTGACGCATGCTGCTCTAAAATACATAGGGCCAAAAATATGCAATATTTAACCACCCTCAGTTACCTCTTCTCTCAAAAAGAAGTTCCATGATTTTCTCAATTATTAATCAACACAAACAAAGACACAAAGAAAATCAACATAAAAACTCAACACAGCCAACAATCCAATCTTACAGACAACCACTCAAACATTTTCACACTCTTTAATTAGTCTTGTTGGTGTCGATTGTTCAATTCTCTGACGCTCATGCTGCTCTAAAATACATAGGGCCAAAAATATGCAATATTTAACCACCCTCAGTTACCTCTTCTCTCAGAAAGAGGTTCCACGATTTTCTCAATTATTAATCAACACAAAAAAGACACAAAGAAAATCAACATAAAAACTCAAAACCGCCAACAATCCCATCTTACAGACAACCACTCAAACATTTTCACGCTCTTTAATTAGTTTTGTTGGTGTCGATTGTCCAATTCTCTGACCCTCATGCTGCTTTAAAATATAGGTCCTTCTTTAAACACGAAGGCGCGCTATATAAGGAAGTCTTCCCTGGGAAGACCTAGGCTCATTTGTCACTCACCGTTGACGTGTGCGGGTCAAATTCAAATGCTGGTAGACGAACAAAAGGAGCTAATGAGATATCTATTGTTTACTTCCACCAGCATGGTGGCATGAGGTAACATGCGAATCACCTACTTCGATCTCAAATCTACCTCCACAAATAAAGATAGTTTCCATTGGAGAAAGGAAATACAAATCTCAAAAATTCTTGTATTATGATGAAGACATAAAACAATTTTGAGGAATGCGCCCGCTGTTCACTGCTTTGGAGTAGCTGTAGCTCAAGCTGACTTAACTCTAAGAGTTCTGCATCACACGACGGTTGATTTACAAATGGTCCATTGGGACCTACGGCTACTTTTATAGCGCGCCTTCGTGTTTAAATCATTCTCATTCAACGAAAGTACAATTAGTATTAGAGGATATTTAAATTTGCCTTAATTCTGTAAAATTGCTCGATCTTGCCCTTCTCAAATGATTCGCTATTAGGACTTCACTTTGTATCAGAGGGACAAAAATGAGAACAAATTATTACCTTTAGTCAAAAGTATTCCATAAGCCTCCACCCTCAGAACCTTGAATCCATGATAACTTGTAGGCAGAAAGCGGATAAACTTTGCACTTGCAAATTCCTTCAGACTGTTCTTCCTTTTGTCCGTTTTTCCCGAATTTCCGGTAAAGACCTGTAATACGTGACACAAAAGGGGTGATATTATCATATTTAAATTAATTGGCATAATTAACGGTTTGCCGTAATTTGTGAGATGAAATACAAATCTCTAATTTACAAAAAAAACTCTTCAATTTGCAAATTGAAAAATCTTTGGTTTGCAAAATGATAATCTGTAATTTGCAATGTACCAGTCTGTATTTTATTAAAAGAAAATCCTTTATTTGCCAACTCAAAATCTGTAATTTGTGAAAAGAGCTCAAAATTAAAATCTGTAAGGAGCAGAAAGGAAACCGGTTAACTGTAAGTTAAGTCCATATTGTCTGCATACGTGTTGTTAGAAAATAAAGAGGTTTTAAAACAATTCTGCAAGTCATTCATAGTAAAGAGTGAGGAATTGTATCAAAAGCTCTTTATTTAGTGTGCCCTGAGGAATTGAGCATGTTAGCCGCCTGGTTAGCTCACGTTGTAGAGCGTCGGACAGCTGTGCGGGAGGTCGAGAGCTCAAGCCCCAGACCAGACCTATAAGAATGTGCTGCCTTCGCTATGACAAACGGTTAGACATTCTAGTCTCCTCTGATAAGGAAGAAAAACCATTGGCCTGATCTCCTGCATCTTCTCTGTACTGGTTAGTAGAAAAATATGAAAGTTTGGGATCAGTACTTGATCATGAATCAGCGGTGCGCTCGTGCGGTGTGAATCAAATCTTGAAATAAATGAGGTGAATGTGCTGCCTTTGCTATGACATCTGCAAATGGTTAGAAATTCTAGTCTCTTCATCATTATCAGAAGATGTTAAAGAACCCCACACACTTATCACATAAAGTGGGGAACGTAGCTCCCATTGTTGTGGTCTGCATGCCTCGTCATAGTTTACACAGGCCCCCATTTTAACCAGCTCTGACCTGAAATGGGCCAAACTTCCTAAACATCACAAATACATACATACTATCAGACGTTTTGTTGTATAGTATCGCTGAGTATTTTTACGAGTTGTGCCATATTTTGAGGAGCCCGTGGGGCAAGTCAAAATACAAATAAGTTAAAAAAAAACTCAGCGATACAACACAACAAAACGTCTAATAAGTTATTTATTATCCAACAAACCAAATTGTTATTTCTGCCTGATATTTGTACTCATCGTGGGCATTATTTGTATTCCACGGAGTGTAGTTGGATAATAAAATACAATACAAAGCTAATAATAATTGTTGATGTATTAGCAAGTACGCCCGCGTTGCATGCACGATCGACCACGACTCTGTGTCAGCTTTTAATTTATTCCATGTGCTCTATGTATGTGTTAGCAATCGCGTTCTATTAAAATTATCGTTCCTGTTAAATTTCTCCTCATGCAACTCATTTCCTTCTCTCGAAACAAATCAACATGGTGGCAGCGTCGGGATTCAGTTAAGCAAATGGCGACATCAGACTCCAGACAGTTTAGAATTCCGCCCCCCGCTAGAGGTGAATTCGGGAAAGGTATCCAAGAATTACAAACAATGGAAGCGCAAAATGGAGGTCTACTTAGCCGCTTCTGCTGCATCCGAGAAGGATGGAAACGTACAAACCGCAATCATTTTGAATTGTGCGGGTCCTCAAGTGTTAGAAGTTTATGATAACATCATTTGTCTAAATGCCAAAGACAAACATAAGCCCGATAAAGTACTGGAAGCTTTAGAGAATTACTGTAATCCAAGAGACAATGAAGTCCTCGATTCGCACACGTTTTGGAACACGCCATATCAAGAGCCGTTTGATTTATTTCCTTACGGAGCTCAAAACGAAAGTAGGGTCCTGCAACTTTCAGGTAAAAGACAGGATGATGAGAAATAAAATTGTGTTTATTGTAATTGGAAAACTTCAAGAGTTACTTCTTAGGGTAGATGGTTTGACCCTTGAGAAAGCTGAGAAAGTCTGTAGGGGGCTTCTGAACAGTTTAGAGACAGCTCAAACCCCTCTAATTCAGCAGCAAAAGTGAACAAAGTGGCTCAGAAACCTGGTCCGAGAGTTCCCCGTAACAACAAACCTGAAGGTGGCAACAGACATGTGAAGAAAAACAATGAAGGTACGAAACTTAACAGTAATTTCTGTGCAGGTTACAAACATGAGAAAAACAGAGAGAAATGTCCTGTATGGGAAAAAACAAGTGATAAGTGCAAGGGTCAAAATCATTTAAGTCCAAATGCAAGAAAGTACCTGCAGTGTCGCAGTCCCCAAGTGGTAAAGATGATCATGATGACCGGTGGCTCATGGCCGTAAGCCATAAGGAAGATAGTATTATTGCCATTTTAACCCTGAATGACCATGACGTCAGATTTCAACTTGATAACACAGCTGATGTCAACACCATTTGTCAGATACATATAAGGAAATACCAAGTGTCTCTAATAACTGTATGTCTGAATATGTGGAACAAAACTAACCTGAAGCCTCTGGGGGAAGCAGTACTAAGAGTTGTGAATCCCCGTACTAAGGAAGAGTCCGATGTAAAGTCTATTGTGGTGCCAAATGGTTTTATTAACCTGCTAGGCCTTAAGACCACCAAGGCACTTGGTTTCATAACTATAAATGAGGAATGCTTCATCTCTCTGATCAACATCCCTCGACTTGGTGATCTGGGAGCAGCCACTCTCCAGATTGATAAAAATGTTCAACTGAAAGTACTTCCATGTAGAAATATTCCCCTTGCCATTGAAAATGCCATGAAAGAAGAATTGGATCAACTGGTAGAAAAAGGTGTGCTTGTTCCTATGACAGAACCAACCGAGTGAGTTAGCCAAATGGCTCTGGTACACAAGCCCAGTGGCAAATTATGCATATGCATTGACCCGCAACCACTAAATGAAGCACTCAAGGGCGAATATTACAGACTACTAGTACTTGACAATGTGCTCCCCAAACGTAGGGATGCCAAAGTTTTTAGTAAGCTTGATGTGTGAGAAGCTTATTGGCACATCAAATTAGACAAAGAGTCCAGCAAACTCACCACAATGATCACCCCTTTTGGCCGGTACCAGTGGATGACACTCCCTTTTGGACTCCAGCTATCTAGCGAGATCTTCCAGTGCAAGCTTGATGAAGCTTTGGGAGGTCTAGAAGGTGTGTTCAGTGTTATTGATGATATAGTCATAGCTGGGTATGGCGTGACAGTGGAGGAAGCTCAAATTAACAACCAACGGAAGCTGACGGAACCTTCAAAAGGTGTGTTGAGGAGAACATTGTCCTGAACAAGGACAAACAGCAGACTGGTTGAACTGAGATTATCTTCCAAGGTCACAGAATCACAAAGGATGGTATAAAAATTGACGAGGCCAAACTACAAGCTATCAGCAACATGACTGCACCTACCGATGTAGCGGGTGTAAAACGTCTTTGTGGCATGGTATAGTACATGTCGAGGTTCATGCCTTGCCTTCCCGGGACACTTGAACCAATCCCTGCTCTAACATGAAAGGACACTCCATTCTTGTGGTCGACGGAATATGAGAATACTTTGAACATACTAAAGGAAAACCTTTCTGAATCACCGTGCCTGGGCTACTTTGGTGATTCAAAAGAAGTTGTGATTCAAGTGGACAGTAGCAAACATGGGATTGCTGCTGTTCAGCTTCAAGAAGGTCGTCCTGTAGAGTATGCACTGCGAGCACTAACACCCTCGGAGAGAAACTGGGCGCAGATCGAAAAGGAAGCCCTATCTGTCTTGTATGGCATTGAGAAATTTCACCAGTACAAACATGGCAGTCCTGTGAAAGTTGAGAATGATCATAACCCTCTTGCTGCCATACTGCGAAAGCCTTTGAGCCAAACACCCAAGCGTCTTCAGGACATTATAATGCAATATCAAAGGTACGGATTCCACTTTGCATTTGTTAAGGGTACTGACTTACTCATAGCTGACACACTGAGTAGAGCTCACCAAAACAATAGCAGAAATGACCAAGATGACCGTGCTCGAATCATGAATGTCAACGTGTTTGGTGACATCCTAGACAAGCGACTTGATGAGATACGTGATATGACCTCATGTGATTCTAGTCTGCAGGCTGTGATGAAGTTAGTGTTGGAAGGATGGCCAGCAGATAAGCGTCAAACCCCTGTGTGCGCATTGCCATATTTTAATATGCAAGACTGTCTAAGTGTTGTGGATGGAATTCTGGTAAAAGGAAAAGTAGTTGTGATTCCCATGGCTCTAAGACCATCAATCAAGAGAAGACTGCACAGTGCCCATCTAGGCCATGATAGTATGTTACGTCAAGCCAGAGGAACAGTGTATTGGCCCAACATGACCTCTGACATAAAGCAAATAGCCAACATGTGTGAAACATGCCAGGGAATGAAACCGCGAAATTCACCAGAACCACTCAAGCAGGACATGCAGTGATGGCGACGAACCGTGGCAAAACATTGGTATTGATTTATTTGAAATTGTATATTTGCACGTGACATTTTTAGCCAAAATGACATTTTTAGCCATGAGGTGCAAATATGTAATTCTTTTAATTAGTTTTAGTTTAGTACTAACTTGTGCTGTTATGAATACTTGTATAAGAGAGTATGTCATACAAACCTTATCAATTTTAGTTTCAATATAGGGGAAAAAAGTGGTACCATTGAGAGAAAATCTTAGTTTGTACTCTGTGGTCCATTCTTGAGCATTTGGGGATTGAGATGGTGGGTTTCCTTGGGTAGCTACAGCACAGATAACATACTCATTTAGTAGGTCAATTTGTAGGTAGTCTTGAGGATCAGCAGTGGTCTTAGGTGCCCATGCCCCTGTTCCATTAAGACGACCATATTTAGCTGCATATATGGATTTATATATTGAACTGGCAAAGAAGCTGTCATCTGGAATCCTACCACCATCGGCCAAACCAATCGCCCGTGAATCACAAGCTGCAAGGTAACAATTCTAAGTTAACTGTCATATATGTAGCTTTACATAATTATTACAGGTATGTTTTTTTTTTTTTTAACTTAATTAATTGAATAACTTCTAAATATTCTGTAGGATATATTATTACAGATCTGAAATATAAAAGAGTAGTGATAGAAAAATTACGAGAAAATGAAGCCAAAACTGTTTGCAAAACAACCACATGAATGCTGCAATCATAAAATGTTGAGCTGTGCTGCTCAAATAGGCTGTTCTTCTCAATTAAAGAGATTGCCCAGAATGGATCCCTAGCTTTTCTGACTTTTATTGCAATGGATAAAATTCATTATTAGCAAGGAATGTCTGTGGTAAATTGAAATTTTTCTTGCAATCCTCAGTTCATAGCCCTACCTACAGTCCTTCACAATAAAGCTATCCATCACTACACACGAAGCAGAAACTAGTGCATCCACAGGCGGTCCAAGCGTACTGTATGTGATTTTGGGGTCTCAAGATCATTATTAAAAACTGGATCGTTGGATAATGCAATTCAAGACTTTTCATTGGCTAAGCCATTATGGTATACGAGCCAATATACCATAATCTAATATCTGTACATTGTAACTGGTTTCTTCTTACAAAATAAAGTCGACAAGATTTGTCTAATATCTTGGGGGCGTTTTTTTTTTCAATAAAACACTTATTCCACTTGCGCTTGTTGAATATGAGATGATTATTGTGAACTCGGCAGTAGGCGCCTCGTTGGCAATCTATCATCTCATATCCAACGTGTGCTCTTAGAATATTTGTTAATTAACAAGAATACCTGGTAGATAAAGACCAAATTTGAACCGTAAGCATATGCTATTTAAAATAGGGAAATATTATAATAAAAAATTAAGAATAATGAAAAAGGATAATAAAAGCAAGTTATATAACGTGTTGAGTCTCCTCACCTTTTTTACATAGCCACTTTGTCATTTACGGTCCAGTTTACTAAGTACAGTAGACTGGTAACATCACATGCATTACAAAGTAAGTCGCCAAAAGAGTGTTAAAAGGACTGTAAATGACAAAGCGACTACAGAAAAAAGATAAGGAGACTCAACACGTTATACTCCTTGGTTTTATTGTACTTTTTAATTTTTCTTAATTTTTTTTGTAATATTTCCTTTATTTAATGGCCCACCCCTACAGTTAAAATTTTATCTTAATCTGTTTGGTATTTCCGTTAATGACCTTAATGACCTTTCAACCCCAAATCACACACAGTATGCTTGGGCCACCTGTGGTGCATCCTGTAATCTGGAATTTTCTAATTGATGACAGTATTATGAAGAGTACGGAATTTTCAGCTCATCAAGGGTGGCTTGCCTTTTTTGGCCTGAGTGTTCAATCCATAATAAAATAATGAAATAACCACTAGGTTTGGATCCTTTGATCAACGATTAATAAAATGCCTTAGATAACTCTGAAATGTTTTAGGATGATGTTAAGAAAATGTGAAAGATTGTGCAAAGTTTTTAACCTTACTTGGCTTCTGTTTCACCCCAAACACCTCCGTTCTCAAGCACACCCCACCCTGATGCGTTTGTGGCAGGAATCGCACATATCTTGTTAACACTCCATATAGAACATGTTTAACAGCTGAGTTTCTATCCTTATTTCCCTCTAAAACCTTAGGAAAATAAAAAACAATCACAACTCAGAGAGTTCCAGGTAGATTGCACAATGTTGCTATCGTACACGTAACTCTCTAAGTAATTATCATTACCTTACTGCTTGTTTTTTCAAAAGAATCCTTGTTTTGTTTTAACGACTTTACCAGGTGTGACTAGACCCGAAAAGGTTAGTGCGCACGGAACACAAGGTCCATGCGAGGCACCACCCCTCCCCCCAATTCACCCTGGATAGACACTGCACAAATATAGACCAAAACACCGGGCACTACGTGCCCGATACTCTTTTTGAGGATTGTGTGGGTTCTTTAACATCCCGCAAATTTAAATCACATATAGGGGCTTGTGAGATGAGATCTCCATTTATCGTCCCTTGCAAGAAGAATAGAAAGTCTAACTGTTTGCAGCTATATTACAAAGGCAGCACTTTCTACTCATGCAGTTATTTAAAGACCCTGAGTGTTGGTCCGGCTGGATTTGAACTCTCGACCTCCTGCCCAACAGTCCGGCGCTATACCAATTGAGCTAACTGGGAGGCAATTAATCCTTTTATTGATATGACAATGGTTGCACTGGGTGGTCTATTTAATTTTAAAACAAACAGAAAAATACAGGTAGGAGTTTGGCCCAACATTTTTTGGAAGAGAACCATATCTACGGTCGGGTTATAACAGTACTATAAAGAAATGGATAAATCACATTTTTACCAGTGGTTTAATATAACAAACACAGTGTAACACACTCACGCTCAAATGTGAACTGTATCTAGACCTGAAAAGTAAGTTAGGGCCTGTAAATCTTTCTTCAGGCTCCTTTTACCTGCAGTTTCTTCAAATGCAGTTTAGCTATGACAACCTTTTAATAACTTGTTGGATTGAGAGCAACAATCTCTCAGTATTTAGAAATCATTATTCTATAAGCATTTGATATAGTATATGTTTGAAGGAATAAAGTAGTTCACAACTTTGTTACATTCCCTGTCCACTTCTCCCTGGTGGTCTTTCCAGCTTCGACTGCGAATTCAGACATGCAAAATATCATTGGCTAAACAATAAAATTTATTGTTAATTATTTCCAAAAAATTCTTGAAATTTGCTGAGCCTGAGTAGAATACTTGTTTAAGTTTAATTGGCCAAATAATCCTCCACTCGCCAACACAAAATTCTCCTCTGGTGGCCATTTAAAATCGGCGCATCACTATTATCAAACTCAGGTACAGTGATTATATATAAGGCATTAAGTATGATATAATTCTCGAGCAGTCCATGTAGCATACCTTAACCTGTCCAAGTTCCTTATAGTCAGTCCATGTTGTTCCATCTGTGGATAGTTGTAGTTTGTAAGTCTTCACCCACTGATCTGCCTTAGAATTCCCTTGAGTTGACACAGCACAAATAATGTGAAGTGCCCGTAGGTCAATCTGTAGATATGGGTTCCGTTCACTTGCTCTTGCACACCATGATGATCCTGATGTGTAGTGCAGTCGACCGTTCTTGGATGGTGTATTGGCACTTTGTTCAGAAGAAGCAGCGACTTTATTGTCTGGAATTGTTCTATTTTCCATACCAAGATAAAACTCAACACAACCTCCTACACAAAGATAAAATGTAAAACATCAATCACAACTATATACCCAATATTGTCATTTTATGTCCAGGCGGATGGCATAAGAGGATAAAACTCTCGCAGTTTCATCTCAGCAATGTAGTCACGATTCAGGTAAATGACAATTTAATAAAGTGTGCATGTGGCCATATACTGTGATCATCACAACAGTAGGCTTTTAGAACTTTCCTGGAACATTAAAACTTTAATTGTAATGAACATAAAAAAGACTTCATTACGTAAATTCCTTTATTTGATTTTACATGATAAGTAGATATACTTCTATTTTGTTTCATTAACGAGTTTACATCCCTATTTTTAGATAATGTTCACAGTTTGAATCACTTCTGTACCTACAGTGTGGCCATTTCTGTTTAAACCAATCATGCACATGAATTGTACCCTTAATGGAAAAGGCCCCTTAAGTACCAAGGTCAGTTGGAGTTGGGAGATTGATCGACTTAGATCAGAGTTTCTCCTGAAGTTTCGCTAATTCATTGAAATGTAACATTGGAGTTTCTTTAAGCCTTTGAAGACAGAATCAGATGTAAGTTGCAGCCTAGTGTAGTAAGTTTTGTTTTCCTTTCAATTACAGTTACCAGTCTGAGGGCCTGATTACATGAGCCGGGCTGGCCCTGTTAGCTGGGCTGATTTCTTTTGTTTTGGTGTTCGCCAAAGCGTGAAAACAAAAGAAATCAGCCTGGCTAACCGGGCCAGCTCGGCTGATGTAATCAGGCCCTGAGTTACAGGTATGGATGGAACACAGCACTCCTTCCCTCTTTCTTTCCTTCTTACAATTCCTGTCACCTTCTTTCTAAATCCACTTGCCAGTATATAAAAATTATATAGAAAGCATTGGCAGACACATGCCCCAAGTCCAAAAAACTTTTATTCACAAAGTGATTTATTTCAGCAGCAATGTTTTTTATTCATTGATAGTTTCTACATGGTCAACAGCATATGATTTTAAGTTTGAAGTTCTCTCTGTTAAACCAATTCAATGCTGCTCGATGAAAGTAGCCTCCAGTATGATTGTGATTGACCTGAACCTAACATCAAAACACAAACAAGCCACATTTAAGCTATGATTGTTGGGAAAAGACGTCGAAGTTATTCCTCCTTGATTCAATTGTAAGGGATGGTCGTCATTGTTTTTCCAGCGATTGGTTTGCAATGCTTTGACACCCCTGACAACATAGGGCTAGACAAAGGCTAGCATATTTTGAGTTTGAAATTGATGGACAAGCTGGACAAATTTGTTGATGATTAATATACTCCAGACAATCTTTTAAACACAACAATCACAAAAGCGAACACTGTCTTTTCCTTTAGATTTTTTTTACACATTTACATTTGACCTCACAACCTCTAGCAGTCCAAGCTCCCACAGCCAGACTGCTGTGCCACACTGCACATAATTTATTCAATTAAGGTAGAAACTCTAATCATTTAACAACTTCAAGAGTGACATTATGCAGACAATGGACATCTCAGCCTTTGAACCAAGTTTATCTAAAACACAATAATCTTCCCATTTCATGTGCAGCATCAGGAAGAAGCCCATTCAGTGAGTTTTCAAACAAATATCAATTTGCCACAAGAAAAAAAAGAACACTTAATAATTAAAAGCAAAGTAGGTGTTCAATCAAACTTACAGACTCTGAAACAGAGAAGAGCCAGCTTGATTCACCTTCATGTAAAATTTAACAACCTTTAAATTTTAAGTTAATCTCCAAAGTTGTGTTACAATGATTTTTCAATTGATCAGGTCAATAGATTTTTAACTTTGAGAGGACCAAACTTAATGCATAACAGTTGCACATATTTTGAAGGTTCTTACCATCTTTCATGGTTCTCACCATTACAGGAGAACTCTTTGGTCCATCACCAACTGAAGTGTAGGCCAACACTTGGAATTCATATTCTGTGTGCTTGTCTAGGCCAGTGACCATTTTGTGATGAGTAGCTCCATCAATTATCGGCAACATGGTTGCTGAACCTAGTACAGTTTTATTTTTGTAGAACAATTTAAATCCTATGATTAATCCATTTCTGGAGTCTACTGGTGGTAACTGCCAGTAGGTTGTAACAATTGAAGATGTACTTGCAGTCACAGTGAAATTGCTAGGAGCTTGTGATGGAACTGCAATTGGAAAAATTAGTTTTACCATTTCATTTGAGACCTGCATTCAACAGTTAACAGCCCAGCATTTCCTCACTTACCTCAAGACTAACACCACATGCATTAACTAGGATAGTAGAAATCATACTGCATGGAAATTTAAAATACATTTTTGGGGGAGAAATTTTTGCTTTAGGTGGCAATAAAGGCCTGAAATTTCTGCTATTTATTTTAAACTGTAACCTTGATCTGTCACATACCATCTTCCATTGTTCTTTCTACCTCAACAGAACTATTTGGCCCATCACCATCAGATGAATAAGCCAGGACTTGAAATTCATATTCTGTGTACTCATCAAGACCAGTGACATTTTTACTCAATGTTAATTCCCCTCTAATAGTCAAGTTTCTTGCTGGCTTATCAGAACCTTTCTTCTTGTAGAAGAGTTTAAACCCTATGATGGTTCCATGTCTGGCAAAGACTGGAGGTAACTGCCAGGAAGCTGTGATGCTGGTAGAAGAGCTTGCAGTCAAGTTGAAGGCGGTAGGAGGACGTGACGGAACTGAAATAAACAACATCTGATGTGAAATTTAACAATGATACCTTAATTTTCCAAACCTATTAAACCTTTTGCTGACAACCCTTCATTTGAGAGTACAAGAAGTTCATTTTTAATAAAATGCGTCTACTTTTGTTCAATAGTTTGATCCTCCACATATAAAACTTAAACTGTATCTTTGTTTTCCAAAAACCAGATGAGCTATGGGAACCACAACAAATTCTGAGCACCACTCTCCTTCTGTGTCCCTCCCTGTATTACACAACTAAAAATCTCAGATGTCTTTAAGATTAATTCTCTATGTATTGTAAAATTTGTTTTCTTATCACCATCATTCATCACTCTAATTTACCTTTCCCATATTTATTTCAGAGAAATAGTTGCATTCATGATTATGACACTAGAGCCTCAGCTCTCCTTCTGCCTAACATCTGTAGAATGAAGATTAGACAGTTTGCTACACTCTACCAAAAGCCAAAAATATGCAATATTTAACCACCTTCAGTTACCTCTTCTCTCAAAACATCTCCTTTCCAAAAGAGGTTTCATGATTTTCTCAATTATTAATCAACAGACAAAAAAAAAAAGGATAAAGAAAATCAACATAAAAACTCAAAAAGCCAGCAATCCAATCTTACAGACAACCACTCAAACATTTTGACACTCCTTAGTCTTGTTGGTGTTGAATGTTCAATTCTATGATGCTCATGCTGCTCTAAAATACATAGGGCCTCCTTTAAATCATTCTCATTCAACAAAAGTACAATAAGTATGGGATCGAATATTTAAATTTGCCTCAATTCTGTAAAATTGCCCTATCTTGTCCTTCCCAAATAATTAGCTATCAGAACTTCATTTTGTATCAGAGGGACAGAAATGAGAACAAATCATTACCTTTACTCAAAAGAATTCCATAAGCTTCCACTCTCAGAACCTTGAAATTATGATAACTTGTAGGCAGAAAGTGGATAAACTTTGCACTTGCAAATTCTTTAAGACTGTTCTTCCTAGTGTCCGTTTTTCCTGAATTTCCGGTAAAGACCTATAATACGTGATAAAAAAGGGGTGATATTATCATATTAATTAATTGGCATAGTTAACGGTTTGCCATAATTTGTGAAATGTAATACAAATCTCTAACTTAATTACAAAATAAAAATCTTTAATTTGCAAAATGAAAATCTTTGATTTGCAAAATGAAAATCTGTAATTTGCAATATACCAATCCGTATTTTATCAAAAGAAAATCCTTTATTTTACCAACTGAAAATCTGTAATTTGTGAAAAGAACTCAAAATGAAAATCTGTAGGGCGCAGAGAGAAAACCGGTTAACTGTAAGTTAACTGTGTATTGTCTGCAAACATGATTGTTGTTAGAAGAAATAAAGAGCCTGATACAATTATGCAAGTCCTTCATAGTAAAGAGTAAAGAGAACCAAGGATTGTGCCCTGAGGAATTCAGCATGTTAGCTACCTGCTTAGCTCACATTGTAGAGCGTTGGACAGCTGTGCGGGAGGTCAAGGGTTCAAGCCCCAGACCAGACCTGGGATAATGTGCTGCCTTTGCTATGACAAATATTTAGATATTCTAGTCTCCTCAAATAAGGACGAAAAGCCATAGGCCTTATCTCCTGCATCTTCTCTGTACTGATTAGTAGAAAAATATGAAAGTTTGGGATCAACACTTGATCATGAATTGGTGGTGCGCTCGTGTGCTACCAATCAAATCTTAAAATAACTGAGGTGAATGTGCTGCCTTTGCTATGACATCTGCAAATGGTTAGACATTCTAGTCTCCTCAGATAAGGACAAAAAACCATACTGGTTGTCAGAAGATGTTAAAGAACCCCACACACTTATCACATAAAGTGTGCAATGAAGCTCCCGGTGTTGTGGTCTGGCCTTGTCATAGCTTACACAGGCCCTCGTTTAAACCAGCTCTGACCTGAACTGGGCCAGTCTTACTAAATATCACAAATACATTTGCACTATCTGACGTTTTGTTCTGTAGTATCGCTGATTATTTTTATGAGTTGTGCCAGATTTTGATGAGCCTGTAGGGCAAGTCAATATACAAATAACAAATAAAAATATACTCAGCAATACAACACAACAAAACGTCCAATAAGTTATTTATCATCCAACAAACCAAAAAGACAGCCTCTTAAAACTCGTATATAAAACTGCATCATTAAACATAAGAAAATAGTAACACTACAATGTAGAATATAAATTATAAAGCCAGCTTATAATTAGTAATTATTTGAAATAGAAGGGGCGATTCAACATGGTAATCCTCAGCCTCTAGGAACAAAAATAACATGTCCTAAAAGAGTTTTTTGAAAGCTCTCTTCGGGAGTTGTCAAAGAGCATCGCAAATGGAGTTCCAAAGTTTAGCTCCGAAGCTAGCAAAAGAGCCCTGGCTTTGATTCAGTCTCGATGGATTAATATAAAAATTGCCGAAAGAAGAGAACCTTGTATCGTGATTATGCTTTTCAGTAGCTTTAATGAAAAGATTACTAATGTTAGTAGGTACAGTTAGACATGAGACATCAAACATAATTGAGGAAACTGATTCAACGTATAACATATTTATGGGGAGGATTTTTGAGGAGATAAATAAAGGCACCGCATGTGCTCTGGGTTCAGAAAAATATATCAGCCAAAGAACATGTTTTTGTAGGACGAGGATTTTATGTAAATGGGATTTAGAAGCTTGGCCCCAAACAGCCATGCCATAGGATAGATAAGGAAGGATCAAAGAGCAATAAATAGTTAATAGAGTGGTTAAAGGTACGAGATGCCGAAGGCGGGCAATAATTCCAATTATTCTGCTTATTTTTAGTGCCACATTGTCAATGGGAAATTTCCAACTCAAATGACTATCCAATAATTAAGACACCTGAAAATTTTATATGATCCTTACATTCAAGAGAGGTGAAAGAATGAGTGTATGACAGAAGTATGCGAAATGGAACAGAATTGGCATGTTGCTGTTTCTAATTTCTACAATAAATGATGAGATTTCATTGCAATAAACTCGATCAAAATTTGCCAGCCATTCCACCTCTTTGTTGTCGGAAAATTGATTTAAATTGTCCTCCATTTATTTTTGGAACTTCAATCCAATTAGTTGATTGCATGATGGGAGAAAGCCTACCTAACCAGTTGTCTGAAGTACAAATACTGCATGATATTTGTACTCGTCTTGGGTGTTATTTGTATTCTACAGAGTGTAGTTGAATAATATACAATACAACACTGATAATAATGGCTGTCAAAGAGATCACAACCCCTTAGTTATCAATCTTTAAATTTTAGGATAACTTTAAGAAATAAGTGTGATTGAACCTTTTCTATTGATCAGTCATTGCTACATCTTTGCACACTCATGCTTATATGAAGACATATATTCAACTAATAGATTTTATGTCTTTATTGGTGTGTATTTAGTATCCTTACATGTCGATGATGAAAACTATCAGTTTTGAAAGTAATGTTGATATGGCTTGCAAGCAACATACACTGTAAGAATATTGTTGGTATGGCATTTTTAGCCATCACATGCAAATATGTAATTCTTGTAATTGTATGTTTTAGTTTAGTACTAACTTGTGCTCTTATTAATACTTCTATAAGAGAGCATGTCATACAAACCTTATCAATTTTAGTTTCATTATTTAATTTGTTCCATGTGCTCTATGTATGTGTTAGCGATCGTGTTCCATTAAAATTATCATTCATGTTCAATTTCTCGCCAACTGATTTCCTTCTCTCGAAACAAATCAACAATAATCATTGTCAAAGAGACCACAACCCCATAGTTATCAATCTTTAATTTCTAGAATAACTTTAAGAAAGAAGTGTGATTGAACATTTTATATTGGTCAGTCATTGCTACATCTTTGCACACTCATGTTCATATGAAGACAAACATTCAACTAATAGATTTCATGTCTTTGTTGGTGTGTATTGAGTCTCCTTACATGTTGATGATGAAAAATATCAGTCCTGAAAGTAATGCTGATATGGCTTGCAAGCAACATACACTGTAAGTATATTGTTGGTATGACATTTTTAGCTATCACGTACAAATATGTAATTCTTGTAATTAGTTTTAGTTTAGTACTAACTTGTGCTGTTATGAATAATTGTATAAGAGTGCATGTCATACAAACCTTCTCAATTTTAGTTTCATTATAAGGGGAAAAAGTGGTACCACTGAGAGAAAATCTTAGTTTGTACTCTGTGGTCCATTCTTGAGCATTTGGGGATTGAGATGGTGGGTTTCCTTGGGTAGCTACAGCACAGATAACATACTCATTTAGTAGGTCAATTTGTAGGTAGTCTTGAGGATCAGCAGTGGTCTTAGGTGCCCATGCCCCTGTTCCATTAAGACGACCATATTTAGCTGCATATATAGATTTATATATTGAACTGGCAAAGAAGCTGTCATCTGGAATCCTACCACCATCGGCCAAACCAATCGCCCGTGAATCACAAGCTGCAAGGTAACAATTCTAAGTTAACTGTCATATATGTAGCTTTACATAATTATTACAGGACGGTATGTTTTTTTTTTAAACTTAATTAATTGAATAACTTCTAAATATTCTGTAGGATATATTATTACAGATCTGAAATACAAAAGAGTAGTGATAGAAAAATTACGAGAAAATGAAGCCAAAACTGTTTGCAAAACAACCACATGAATGCTGCAATCATAAAATGGTGAGCTTTGCTGCTCAAATAGGCTGTTCTTCTGTAATAAAGAGAAATAAAGAGATGCCCAGAATGTATCCCTAACTTTTCTCACTTTCATTGCAATAAATGGGTAAAATTTATGATTAGCAAGGAATGTCTGTGGTTAATTGAAGTTTTTCTTGCAATCCTCAGCTCATAGCCCTACAGTCCTCCACAATAAAGCTATCCATCACTACACATGAAGCAGAAACTAGTGCATCCACAGGCAGTCCAAGCATACTACTGTGTGTGATTTTGGTGTCTAAAGGTCATTAACAGGAATACCTAACAGATTAGGATCAAATTTGAACAGTAAGCCTAGGCCGTTAAAAAAGGGAAATATTATAAAACAAAATTAAGGAAAATTAAAAAGGATAATAAAAGCAAGGAATATGTAACATGCTGAGTCTCCTTACCTTTTTTCCGTAGCCACTTTGTCATTTATGGTCCAGCCTACTAACAGTAGAGCTGGTAACACCACATGCATTACAAAGAAAGTCACCAAAATAGTGTTAAAAAGGACTGTAAATGACAAAGCGGCTACAGAAAAAAGATAAGGAGACTCAACGTGTTATATTCCTTGCTTTTATTACACCTGTAATTTTTCTTAATTTTTTTTTATATTTCCTGTTCTTAATGGCCCACACTTACGGGTTAAAACTTTATCTTAATCTGTTAGGTATTTCCATTAATGACCTTAAGACCTCAAATCACACACAGTATGCTTGGGCTGCCTGTGGTGCATCCTGTAATCTGGAATTTTCTAATTGATGACAGTATTATATAGAGAATGGAATTTTCAGCTCATCAAAGGAGGCTTGCTTTTTTTGCCTGAGTGTTCAATCCATAATAAAATAATAAAATAACCACTAGATAACTCTGAAATGTTTTAGGATCATATTGAGAAAGTGTGAAACGTTGTGCAAAGTTTTTAAACTTACTTGGCTTCTGTTTCACCCCAAACACCTCTGTTCTCATGCACGCTACACCCTGTTGTGTTTGTGATACAAATCGCACATATCTTGTTAACACTCCATATAGAACATGTTTGACAGCTGAGTTTCTATCCATATTTCCCTCTAAAACCTTAAAAAAATTAAAAATACAATCACAACTCATCGTAGAGTTCCAGGAAGATTGCACAATGTTACTCTTGTACAAGTAACTCTAAGTAATCATTATCACTTTACGGCTTGTTTTTTCAAAATAATACTTTTATTGTTATAGCAATGGTTGGACTAGGTGGCTTAATTAATTTCCAAACATAATAGAAAAATACAGGTACGAGTTTGGCCCAACGTTTTTTGGAAGAGATCGAACCATATCTACAGTGGTTATAACAATACTATAAAGAAATAAATAAATCACATTTTTACCACTGGGTTATAACAAACACAGTGTAACACACTCACACTCAAATGTGAACTGTATCTAGACCTGAAAAGTAAGTAAGGGCCTGTAAATCTTTCTTCAGGCTCTTTTTACCTGCACTTTCTTCGACTGCAGTTTAGCTAGTGTGACAACCTTTTAATAACTTGTTGGATTCAGATCTAGAGCAGCAATCTCTCACTAATTAGAAATCATTTGTTCTGCAATAGTAAATGTTTGGAGGAGTAAAGTAGTTCAAAACTTTATTAGATTCCCTGTCCACTTCTCCCTGGTGGTCTTTCCAGCTTCGACTGCAAATTCAGACATGCAATATATCATTTGCTCAACGATAAATTATTTCCAAAAACTTCATGAAATTTGCTGAGCCTGAGTTAAGAATACTTGTTGAAGTTTAATTGGCCAAATAATCCTCCACTTGCCAACAAACAATTCTCCTTTGGTGGCCATTTAAAATTGGTGCATCAATATTATCAAACTCAGGTACAGTGATTAAGGCATGACGTAAATGTGATATAATTTTCAAGCAGTCCATGTAGCATACCTTAACCTGTCCAAGTTCTTTATAGTCAGTCCAATTTGTTCCATCTGTGGATAGTTGTAGCTTGTAAGTCTTCACCCACTGATCTGCCTGAGAATTCCCTTGTGTGGACACAGCACAGACAATGTGAAGTGTCTGTAGGTCAATCTGTAGATATGGGTTCCGTTCACTTGTTTTTGCACACCATGATGATCCTGATGCGTAGTTCAGTCGACCATGCTTAGCTGGTGTGCTGGCACTTTGTATGGAAGAAGCAGTTATATTACTGTTTGGAATTGCTCCCCTTCCCATTCCAAGATCTAAATCAACACAAGCTCCTGTAGAAACAAAATTACATTTGCATAAGGGATATTGCAAAAGGGATAATGGGTTAGCTGTGAGAGGCAATTATATGTATGCCTTACATGTCTCTATTAGTTACCTCTACTATAAATAATTGTCCATGACACTGATAGTTAAAGTTAGGGCTACTCTGCTTCCAAAATAATTTACAAATTTTAGTACAAATTGAGAAGAAATCTCAGTCCTCAGTTCTTATTGAGCTTTACACCCTAACATCAGCATGCAAGTTCTATGCACTGTCCTCTTATGATCTCCAAAGATACTTGCATAATTTCCCTAAAAATCCAGGGCTTCTTGAGTCTCCAATCATTTCCTTTATTCTCATGACCTTAGTGTTTGACTCAGTCAGAGGTAGTAGAGGGGACGTGTTACTCCCCTCTACTAACTCTGATTCAGTGGTGATATACTGATGAAAGAAATTACATGCTTAATCATTCATAGCAGTAACATGGTATGACTAATCAAATCTGCAGCATTGAAATACTTTGAATATTATTTCTGAAGGTGACCATTTTTAGAGAAAAAGAGGAAATAAAACACTATTCTAGAGAAACTGTTGCGGTGCACTGGAGGGCAAGGGGAGAAATTTTTTGATAATTAAAGGTAGAATAACTGCCTCAGTAAATTTGAGGAAAGTGGGTTTGAAACTGGCTTTCTTAGAGCAAAGAAAAGTTCAGTTTTAGTGTAAATGTACAGTTTCTGAGGTGTTAGGTAGGGATGTCTGGGCTGATCCAACAGAATAGCTGAGTTAACTGATCTATGCTAGAAGAGGCACAATCTAAACTAATTAATCCATACCTTGTTATGAATACAGTTCTTTGAGAAAAGAAACATTGGAAAAAACAAATGACTATCATTGGAACAATGAAAGCTTTGTTTTAAGCTGGTTAAAACAGGTAGAATAATTTCTAAGAGTTTTGTTTAATGAAGTTGAAGCAGTACGTGTCACTACCTTGATCACTGCTGAGTTTCATTGCAACACAATACCGTAGTGTCAGAACCGTCGATCTGTCTGTTTGCTAAATAATTTAAAGTCAATTTCAATTCGGAAAGGTTCTCTATGCTTCCAAACTGAGCTAAATATAAATGGAGAGGGATTCTCAACTGTACTGTTCATTTTAAGGTGACATTTGAACAAAAAATGCAAATCCCAAGCGACTTTATTTTCTTTCGTATATTGATGTTGTCCGCAATGAGGATTAAGAAGCGACCGTGCGAAAAAGCCTTAGGCTACAGCACTCAAAACTGCAACAAATCTCCAACCAAGCACCCTGAACGTAAACATTACACTGAAAAAAGATATCTATAATAGAATTCAAATGAAATAGTGCTCACCTAAAGTCAGAGGAAGAAGTACAGCGAGAAAAGCTACCCGGAAACAAAGCTCGAGACTAAATTGCGCCATGAATCGATTGAGTGTGTCACGGTGTGCGATCACTATTGTTTTGATTGACCAGCTGTTTGTAACAAAACGCTCATTAGACAAAAGATATCTTTGATCTTCACTACTCAAGCTCGTCTTTGTATAGTTTGTAACAATATCGTCCGCGGTTCGTGCAAAACAATCACACTCTGCGTGGGCCTTGCTTTAAAGTCCCGTAACAAGATGACAGAAGGAATTTGTTCATACTTCCCAGAGTGCTTTGCACTGTAGCTCATATTTCAGTTGATTACTGTTTGGTTTCGTACGCAGCTTACAATTTAAAATGTAAATACTTTGTTTAAGATGGGCCCCTCGAAGTTCTCTAATGGCAGTCAGAATACATTCTCATTTCCATGTACTAGAGAAAAGGCAAAGGATTTCAAGCCGGCTAAATCATTATAACTGACTTAAAAATTACATCTGCAAGAAATAAAACTGCTTGACTAAACGGCGGAATCAGGATTCTTTAAACATTAATCCCGGACATTTTAGGGTTTCCGAATGCAATTGCTTTCTTCATACAAATCCTAAAAATTATACTGTTGCGACATACTGATAAAATATGGATGTATACTATATTGAAACAAGTTTGGGTTAACAGACAGCAGTGAGGGTGGAGGAAAAAAATTGTCTTTGTGCGAAAGCTGCCGAAAAATCTAATTATTGCTGGATTTCCTGAAAAGGCTTTCTTCGCGGTACGCATTTTAGAGAAACCTGACCAGCATAGAAATACAGCAAGGGCAGCAATCATCAAACAAACCTTTCCTTGTGTCAACCTTCATACTTGCTTAGACGCGTCCAAGGAGTTTCTATGCATTAATTATACTGAACAAAAGAGCCTATCTCGTGTTCATCCTTGTTCCCTTGTTCCCTTCCAAAATTGTCCTATGTTCCCATCTTCCCACACTGTTTCCTTATTTGTTCCCCGTTTAATAAATTTGCTTGCCACTTATCACCTCCCTCAATTCCCTCCCGCAAAAGAGAAAGACACCAAAAACAATATTTTCTCCTCTAATTTGTACAGTTTTGTTCCCCTGTTCCCTAAAAAATAGGCTTATGTTCCCTTGTTCCCTTCAATATTTTGCCAACGTTCCCTTGTTTCCCTGTTCCCCAAAACCCCTGGGAGACCCTCGCTATTTTGCAGGAATGTCATGTCTTGAAATGTTATCGGCCGAGGGATATTCACTCAACAAGTTTACAGTTCGTGTCCATAATTTCGACAAACCCGGCGTAAACACCTCAAGTTAGAGTCTCACGCGTGGTTTCCACAGCCGTGTTGCTCGCTTTTAGCGTGCAAGCGAATTCCCATAATTAAGAAAACTGGATACCTAATCAAATGTACTGAAAGTATTGAAATTAAGGATGAAGAACATCACTGGATGACAATACATTCGAACTATCGACGGTATTTTATTAGAAGCTGCTTTGCGGGCACAACGCAGGGCAAGTAAATGCGTGGTGAATAATTTTAAAAGCAACTGAAGCTCTGCGACAAGCCTGGCGCTAAAACTGTATATTGAATACATGCAGTTTTGCCTTGAATTTCTGGTTTAAAAAGGAGATGGTCTACCGCGATCAGACACTTCCTTTCGTGAAAACATTTTATTCTAGTATTTTATTCTACAACTATTCTATTGCTTCTTTACATTTAGAACCTATTTAGATCTTATTGCCATGGAACAATTTTTCCCAGCATTTTCTACCATCTGTAAATACTCTACAATCTAAAAATATCTTAAGGAGTGAAAATATTCTACCATCTTCTATTCTCTTATCTACAAACACCCAACAATGATATTCTGTGCCCTCGCTTTTTTCAATTGCTTTAAAGAAAGCAAAGTAATATATTGCTTTTACAATTGAAAAGAATTTACTGCACATAAAAATATATTGAAAACATTCCTAATGTCCAATAAACGACTAAAAAAATAGAACCTTCAGTCTTTAAAAGGTAATTTATGAGTGAAAGAGATATCACTTTATTAAGCTTTGCTATTGTTTACATCTAATGGCTCTTATTTTTATTAGTGGTTTACTGGAACACACCTTAATTTGAATTCAAATGTTCATGCTATAACACTAACTCTAATGGTATATCAACATTTATTACACGACTCACGCAGTCAGAGGGCCAATAACTAAAATCAACCAATCAAAATGCTCTATTGCCGGTAAATATTCTCTCAGTAGTGGAACGGGCACTGTCCCGAATGGTCCCGAATGATACCGCACTTGTGTCCCTTTGAACTTCAGTCGTATATAATAAATCTCTTATTAACCAAGCTTGCTCGGGATCGCACTGGAAGAATCTCGGCCCTCGGTCTTTTTTGTACGGACCTCGCTGCGCTCGGTCCGTACTGTCAAGACCTCGGGCCGATACTCTCCCGGTACGGCCCTCGCGCTTGATTAATAAGATATATTAATTCACATTTAACAAGACGGATTCGTTAAGCCAAATTGACGAGGTTATGTGTGATCTTCTTTTAAGAGGTTTCATTTAGTTTGGGAACCTCGCGCAAAGTTATTAATCTAATTTATCCCTAGCCTCATCCGAGGGTTATAACTAAAGGTTACGATCGAGCTGTACATTTTACAGACATTAAAAGTAAAAGATATAATCACACAGATACAAGTAAAATATAAGAAAGGTTTAAGAAATTAATTTTGAATGAATGAGGAAGACAGTTCAAATCAATTAATTTCATTGCAAATTTACTTCTCGCTTCTTTTAGCGAACTAGAACAAGAAGTGTGTCACGAACCGAAGTAACACTTGGATGTTCCCGTGCGTCTGTTTCGTCTTTGATCACAGATGACGTCAAAATGCAGTGAGGATAAAACAGTGGCACACGAAGTCCAGCCGAGTGTAGCACTGACATCTTACCAAATTTTGACGTCAACATACAATAGGGAAGCAGGATGGTGTTAATGGTGACGTCAACTAGGCGTCTGTTCTCCATGAGATTATACATAGAGAATGAGTATATAATTAAGCTTATCAATTTAAACAGGATGGACAATCTGAGCTCAAAGTTTACAAAATCAGTTTTGCAATTATTGTATTTCCTCATAAACTTCTTCATTTTGTTTCTCGCCACTTTCCCTCTGAAGCCCCATATTGTAATATCCGGGACTCTCGGGTTTTTCCTGTAACGACTGATACTCAGAAGGAACATGAGACTCCTGGTTCGAAGGCCTGGGTTTGAGTTCCATATATGTGTTTGGGTCTGAAGCTTGTTCGTTACTTGACAGTTGATAAGGTGAAGATTTGACGCCATCAAAGTCAATTTCTTCATTACTCTGTATTCTTTTATTAGGAACAGCTCGTCTTCGCTGCCATATCAGCCCACAAATTATAATGAGCAACACGAACACAATAAAAGACAATGCGATGATACCGGCAAGTAAGATGCTTTGTGTGTCTGGTAAAAGAAAACAGACAACTTTCGAACCAGCTATCAAATATTGCTTAGTTACTTTGTTTCAGTGCATTGGTGTTTCTCTTTTTTCAGTTGAATTACATTAAGGAATATGACGTTTCTTTTAACCTCGAAGCACGAATACAATTTCAAACTTTCTGCTGTCTCGTCTCGTGGTAGAACTTCATTGAGTGCTAGAAAGTTCGAACTCCTCTAACTCGAAATTTCGTTGTCAAGTCACATATATGACCTCCAGAAATCTCGAACCGGGAGGGAAACCAATAAGAGAAACAAAGACATTATTTAGCCTTGAGTCCTCTCAACAATGGCACTTGTAGCTCCGTTTTGATCTAGTTACAACCTAACAGCTATTCTCATGTCAGGCATGATCGACCTGCACACTGACAAATTTTCTAACTAGAGAAAGAAAATTCAACTTAACACTGAAAAACGTCGGTGTATGAGACCAGTACATAAGGTTGCTTTTGCTACTGACAAGATTAAACCTGTGTAAACAGCTGTAAAAAGAAGCCTAAAAACTTCATACCGAACTTAAAAGTTCTGGGCTTTCCAAAATATTTTAGAAGAAACCTTTAAGCGGTTTCGAATTTTAAAGAAGAATATTTACCGTCATCGAGAACTTGATTACCTGTAGGAGCAACCAGAGTGATTTTGTACATTGTTGACCCAAAGGTGTTTGTAGCGTGGCACATATAATCCCCATAATCTTGTGTATCCCGTGGTGTGAAAATGAGACTGTTATTCAATAACTTCACGTTATCAGCAGTTGGAACCTGACCATCCTTAGTCCAAGAGGAGTTAAACGGAATCTAACTTGTTGCTTGACATGAGAGAAAACACGGAGTTTGCTTTTCACATATCACTGAAGAAAGAGAAAGCTCTTCGATAATTCTGGGTGGCACTGTGTGCAAAAAACGAAAAACGTAATGAGACCAAAAGAAATTTTTACAAAATCGTATGCTCATACCAACGGAGAAGGGCATACTACCATGTAATTTTAGTTTGCGCGTTTAGTGGTGGTTTGCTTTGTTGTTACTGATGTTTTTAATCTCAACCTTCAAATTCAACAAGTAGTCCACGACCTGTCAAAAGTGGCTAGAGTATGGTTGAGGCTTGTTTCCATGGTGATCAGCGTGGCGCTTCGTAAAAATATAATTGGTTATTAACTTTGGTTGAGATTGGCAAATTCTCTAACGTATTGTTAAAAATTATACACCTACTCTTCCACATATTCCTCACAGAAGAAATGATCATCCAATTGCTACGCAACGTTCAGTGTAATTGTAAATGAGTTTCAACGTACCCGCGACAATAACTATCGTAGCTGTACGGCTCTCTCCAAACATATTCACTGCTTTACATTCATAAACGCCACTGTCACCAGGAACAACATCTTGTATGAAAAGTATTTTGGCGTTGTTCTCCAACTGAGCGCGAGCTATACTGGTAAGTCCATCTTTGGTCCAGGTAACAGAGGCCTTAGGATCTCCACTAACCTCACAAGTCAACACTACCAGTTCACCAATTGCTGTAATGGTTCTTTTAGGCAGATCTTTTATAATAGGTTTCCCTGATTATTGATAAACATGGATTAGACATTCCTTAACAAAGCTAAGGACACAAAGCTGCATGAAGGCTTTGCAGCCTCTCCCTTTTAACTTAACAATAGCATGAAAGCCCCTCGGTTGATAGCCAACCTCAGGTTGATTACAAAAACAGATGACCGAAAAAAATACTATGTGAATTCCAAATGCTCTGTCATTCCAACAGCCTTTCCTTTTCTGGTCTTAATTCAGTTGTTCGTACAGACCAACTTATCTACTTACATTTTTTACTTTGCTCAACGGCAAGACACCGAATTTCGCTTTAAGAAACACTTTCGCTTTATGTTATCAAGGAAAAGAGTATAATGCTCTCAAACAAATATGGATTACTTTCAGTTCAACTTTCGCAATTTTTCGAACTGTTCCTCATGGTAAATAACACTTAAAAGAGAAATGTGATTGTTTGTCGCACGATTTGGTCACTTGGGAGGTGGATTGCAACATTTCGACTGCATCCTGCTTGTCTTCTTCAGCCGGGTCGTTAATTAAGGTCTACTTACTAATTTACTAGCAAAGAATGGTAGCAGTGGTGACAGCAAGAGCTGCAGTAGTAGTAGTGGTAGTAGTTGTAAAAGTAGCTCTTACTCTGGAGGAGAACATGTTAGGTTACATTGTGTCAATGACTCACTCAAAGAGCTCGTTAAACCCTTGCCTAGGCTCGAAACCAAAAACCTTTTTCCGTGTTTTCCAAATTTTCTCATAAGTTGTTACCATCTTTCAGCTCCACTCCCACCCTACTAATTACCTCATAAAGCTCCCTACAAGCTCACTTACCCAATGTCTGCACCATTACAGGTCTGCTGTAGGGTCCAGGTCCCACAGCAGTGTAGCCTCTAACAGACACTTCGTACTTAGCACATAAAGAGAGTCCAGTCACGAGAACATAGGTAATGGTCGTGTTAATGGTTGAATGAAAGGCAAACTGGATCTTCGTACAATTTTCCACTACAGTGAGCCTTACTTCATATCTTATGACTTTACCATAGGCTACTTCTCTTGGCAGTTCAAGCCAAGTTATATTGATGTTTGTGGAGTTCAGTACAGAAGAAGATATCTCTTCTGGTCCACGACTAGGCTCTATTTGGCAAACACGAGAAACAGTTTTCATGATGTATTAATAACTCTTGGATGAAAAAAACTCAACTAACGTGAAACAGAATGACGTGGCAGTAGTCTCAAAATGTTAGAAATAACCTCAACCTGTAACAGATATTGAAAGGTTATTGTTCAATAAAGATAAAATAAACATACACGAAATAAAAAAAAAAAAAGAAAAACGGGTTAGTATGCCTTAATGTACCTGTTATTAAAGTAGAATTGATCGGTAGTTCATGCTATGCAACATTTAAACCTGTACCTTGTTGGAAGAAAGTTTTAACGGATTAAACTCACTTAAAGAGTTTTCTAGTAATGCAAGATACTTATTTTCATTGTGAGCATATCAAATCATACAAACAGAAAATAAATTAAAAATCCCTATATTTTCAAAGATGAAGGATCACCAAGATGAGGTCACTAGATGTTGCAATACATGTAAATGTGTCTGAGTGCACTGCAATTCACATAACGGTAAATTTAAGGAACACACCATATTCCTTGGTAGTTACAGTTATCGTCTGATTTGGACCGGGTTTAATAGTCACAGCTCTGACATGAAACTGATAAGTTACTCCTCCCAACACATCAACTGTGTGACTGAATGCATTTTTGTCTATTCCAGAAATCTTTACTGGTGCACCTCCAACGTGACGGTAAGACAAATTGTAACTTCTGATGACTCCATTTGGCTCGATAGGCTTACTCCAGGACAAGATTATTCTTGGACCATGCAAACTGCTGGGTGGCACACCTACGTAAGACAAAGACGTAGGTGCACTGGGGGCTGGAAGAATAAAGATAATGTGACTATTAATAGAAGAATAATACAGAAAACCAATATTATTA